>NC_073305.1:188162739-188355239 GCF_027595985.1 Sorex araneus
GGATTAGGGGTACGGGTAGGGTTACTGGTAGCAGTAGGGTTTGGGTAGGGGTAGGGGTTAGGGGTACGGGTAGGGCTAGAGGCAAGGATAGGGGTAGGATTAGGGGTAGGGGTAGGGTTAGGGATTGGGTTAGGGTTTGGGCCAGGCTGGTGTGGGGGCCTGGTTCGGCTGAGTTTTGGTCCCCTGCCTTGGAGAACAGCGAGGCCATGAGGGAGATTTTCATTGTGGGGGTCGGGGGTTGAATGTGGGCCACACGGAGCATGACTCAGGGGCCACTCCAGGCTCTGCGCAGGAAATGCCCCTGGAGGCACCCGGAGATGGGCTGGAAATGGCCACTAGCAAGGAAAGTACCACCCCCAGCTCCAACATACACACACACACACACACACACTCACACACAGACACACTCACACGCACACACATGCACACATGCACATTCACAAACTCAGTCACACACTCAAACATGCACATTCACACACACACTCACATATGCTTACACACTCACATACACACTCACACATGCATACACACGTGTGCACACACACGCACACTCACAGTCACACACACAGTCATATTCACACACACTCAGAGTCACACAGTCACACTGATACACTCACACACACTCACACACCCTCTCTGACTCAGGATTTCCCGTGTGTAAGGAGCCTCAGCGGTGCTGACCTCCTAGGCACAGGCTCACTGTCTCCCGGGGAGAACTAAAACCTTGTTTCCTTCCCTCAGGTCCCCAAGGGGCTTGAGAGCCGCCTCAGGCCTGGCCGCTGGCTGGCCCCCCGAGCAGAGCCTGCACCTGACAGGTTCCGGATGCCCCGCAGGAAGCAGGTCGCTCTCGGGGATGCGGTGGAGGAAACGTGGCACCCAGAGTAAAATTCTTAGAGAGAATCGCTCAGAGAAATGAGCTGAAATTAGACACAATGCCTATTTCTGTAGTCTGGAAGTTTAAGTTTTCTAGAAGCAAGTGAGAATCACGGTGTGCCTTCCTCCCTCCGTCCTGGCTTCAGGCAGGTTGCGGGCAGCTGTCCCCGCCTTTCTTCGGCCTCTCGTTCTCTCCGCGAGCCTGAGAGGACTCTCCTCAGGGTCCCGCAGGACGGGCGATAGATGATCGGCTGCTCGTGCCAGGTGCCGAGGGTCCAGCAGCCGGTGCTGCCCCCGTCACACTGCAGACTTGACGAGACCCTTGTGATCTGTGACCCTCCTGGCCTGGGGCGCTCACTTTGGATAGGATGTAGGTGCCCCGGAGAGGGCAGCTGGAGGACGCCACAGGGAGCGTGCTGGGAGGAGCGTGCAGGAGAGTGAGCGCAGGGCCGGGGTTGGGGCCGGGGTGGGCTCAGGGACGGAGAGCAGGCCGAGCGGGGACGGCCACCTGAGGCATCGTGCCATCGTGGCCACAGGCCCTCCCAGGGGCCAGAGTACCCGCAGCTGTTGCGAGCTCAGGTGCTGCAGGCGGTCCTGAACCCGGCTGAACCGCCCACCCCCAGCACAACTGGACCTGGGGGCGCTCACGGGGTTCCCGAGACCCACACCCACGGTCGCAGGGTGCGAGCTTAGCCGGGCCCTTTCCTGTGATGACTGTGCTCGCCACCTCGCAGGGACCCTCAGTCTGCAGCGTGTGTGTGTGTGTGTGTGTGTGTGTGTGTGTGTGTGTGTGTGCATGCATGTGTGCGTGCGTGCCTGTGTGTGTGTGTGTGTGTTTGCAGCGGGCTCGGCCCTGTTGCACTGACGCTGCTGAGGGTCCGGGTCAGTCCCTGCTCGTGGGAGCGTGGTGGGGGGTGCACAGTCGGGCTGGGGGACATCCAGAGATCCCCTGGAGTGTGAGGGCTGCAGACCCGGCTGGGCTGAGGGGCGCGCCTGGCCCCAATGGCCTCGTCCTGCTCTGGCTGGTCACAGGCTCCCTCAGCCTCGGTGGGGAAACCGAGGCCCAGCACTGCTGTGTGTGCAGGTCACAGCCACGGGCACAGGCCACTGTGTATGCAGACGGGTGGGGGGTGTCGGGGGCAATGTCCTGAGGGCAGAGGCAGCCTGCTGGGGGCAGCAGACCCACCTCTGGGCTTGCGGGGGGGGGGGGGGGGGAGGGCAGGGGGAACAGGGTGTCCCGGCCCCTGCGTGTGCCCCCCAGTCTCGCCTCCGGGGGGCGCTCTCTTCTGAGGAGCAGACGGGTCTGCTCCTTCTCGGGGGCACAGAGCTACTGCCCGGGGGGCGCGGGGAGGACCCTCGGGGCTCCAGGCTGGAGCCAGGGGCCAAGCCCGTCTCGGGCTCCGCCGTTTTCCAGGGCGTTGGCACTGGGCCTCTCGGGGCTGCCGGGCGCTCGGGGGCGGGGAGCTCTGAGGCCTCTGGTCTCGCGCTGCCTTTCCTACGAGAACCGCGTCATCTCCCCTCCCCGTCTGACCGTCACGCCGATCACTGAGCTGCACGACTCACAACAGCCCGTCATCCGGAAAACTCGTCTGCGTTCCACCTGGGCACCGGGTTTGAATAGTTAAAGAGAGCAACAGCAGGGTCACCGTCCAGCAGGTACGTGAGTCTGAGGACGCAGTGGAGGCAGAGCAGCCCCGGGGCTTTCTCTCGGTTCCTCCTCATCGCTCTCTTCTTAACTGCCTGGCTCCAATGAGCGCCTCCGCCCTCAGCCCGTCTGAGACAGGAGGGGACACAGCCCGGAGCCCTTTGGCGACCCTCGCATCACCAGGGGTCATGTAACATATTTTCCTTCTTGTATTTAAGCCACCCCCAGCATGCTTGGGGCCCCTCTGGGCGGGCTCGGGGGACCCTGGGGGTCCCAGTGACCACACTGTCTCCCGGGCCCCAGAGACTGTGTTTTTAAATTGAACATATCTGGGGCCTCCCAAGCTCCCAGGGGACCCCAGGTCTGTCCCTGTGCTCCAGGGCAATGGGTCCCGCTCAGGCCCAGCTGGGCGGCGCTGGGATGACCGAGGCCTGCCCGGCAGTGCTCGGACCTTATATACACGGGCACAGGCTGGCCGGGGGCACCTCCGGAAGGCCAGGTCATGCGTCCTCCCTTCTCTCAGAAAGCATTCCGTCCCGTTCCTGTGACGTGTGAGCACTGCGGCTTACAATGCTGTCACACAATGGCCGCCTCTCAGGGTCCCCCCCTCCTGCCCTCACCCCTGCCCCCTCGGCCAGGTTCCGTCGGCCACCTCTCAGCTGCTGCCTCTGGCTGTTTGTTACTCCCTTGCTGTGGTCTGTCCCGCACAGGTGAGAGTCACCGTGTCTGTCCGTCTCCTGCTGACTCCACTCGGCCCGACACTCCCCCCACAACTCTAGGCAGTGGCAGATGGTGCGAGTCCGGCTCTCCCGACATCCGGCTAGTGTCCCACTGTGTGGATGGACCGAGGCTTTTTTGGGGGGGGTCACACCGGGGTTTTCCTGGCTCTGCACTCAGGAATTACTCCTCGCGGTGCTCAGCACGGGGGGGGGGGGAAGGGGCGCATATGGGATGCTGGAGATTAAACCCAGGTCAGCTGTGTGCAAGGCAAACGCCCTACCTGCTCTGCTATCGCTCTAGCCCCTGTACTGAGCTCCTTCTTTTTATTTTTTAATTTTTTTTTTTTTTCATTTTGTGTCATACCCAGCGATGCTCAGGGGTTCTTCCTGGCTCTGCACTCAGGAATTACTCCTGGCAGTGCTCAGGGGACCATATGGGATGCTGGGAATCGAACCCAGGTTGGTCACATGCAAGGCAAATGCCCTCCCTGCTGTGCTATCGCTCTGGCCCCTGTACCGAGTTTCTGACGGCGGCCCAGGCCTCAGACTCCCGGCTGCCTCGAGCAGAGCAGATGCCCCCTTGGAAAGGAAGTGGACTCACGTCTCCGAACAGGAACTGAGCTTTCACTCCACCCAGCAAATCGCGTCTCTGCTTCTATCTCGAGAGCCCACCCCACCCTAAAGTGTGCGTTGACAGGACCTACGGTGTGTTTTTAGGAGAACCTATTGGTGAAGGGGAAGCGGTGTTTCCTCTGACTCGACTTTCTGGATTTCACAGCCGAGTGAACCCCTCCGGGGCTTGCCCACTTCCTCTGACTTACTTTCCCCAACGAGGTGCTTGGGGAGCAGCCCCAGCTCCGCGCAGTGGGGAGGACCCCGGGGCGGTGGCGGGCTCGTGGGATTCTCACCGAAGGCCAGTGCCAAACCGGGCAGAGACTCAGAGCATCCGGAGAGTGGTCTGTAATGCGGCGACCCCCCGCTCGGGCTCCAAAGGAACTGGACCCGGGGCAGGGCGAGCACTCCGTCTCACGGACACAAACGGCGATGGGCACTGCAGCCGGCAGGAGATGGCAGCAAGTCCCAGCATGCTACCTGGCAAAGGGGGACTGATCCCTCAAGGACACGAGCACTCGGCCTCCCCGCCAGTCACTGAGGTTACAGAGCGAGACTCGACCACCCCAAGGCCATTCTGGGCGCACTCTGGGGTTCTGTCGCGTCGCCTGGACTTAGGGTTTTTCCAAATCTTGGCGTCAGTACATAACAATGATAGGGTTATGTGTGGCATGAACATAGGCATATATATATACATATATATATATGGCCGGCAAGGTAAGCACCCTGCCTCTGGTACTACCTCTCCAGCCCCAGTGCAAGTATATTTTTAAATTAGCATTTTAGGCATGTTTTTTCTTTTTTTCTCTTTTGGCCTTCAGAGTAGATGCTTAACACTGGTCATATGAAAATTCAGGTTTCTTGTTTGTACTTTTTCTTTTCTCTTCTTAGTTCTTGGGTCACACCGGGCAACGCTGAGGGGCTGCTTCTGGCTCTGCACCCAGGAATTACCGCTGGCGGTGCTCGGGATCACGCAGGGTGCCGGGACCCAACCCACATTCAGGGCGTGCAGGCAGGCGCCCTACTCACCTCAGTCCTTCAGTGTCTGAAGCATGTCCACTCTTCTCCAGAGAGCCTGACCCAGGGGACAGCCCCAGCCCCCGTGGACGCGGTTCCCCGTCAGCACCAGCTGTTTCTCTCCTACGGACCACGCGGCCCTCAGGGGTGGGACGTGGTCGCTCGTTGTTGTTTTGATTTGCGTCTGTCCCGTGAAGAGCGAGGAGGAGACCATTTCCCCTCTTGAGCCTGTCAGCCACTGGCGAGTCTTTTGGGGAACACACCTGGGTTTCCAGGCACCTCTGTGCTCTGCCTCGGCTCCAGTGCTCCAGCGGGGAGCCCGTGTTTCGCAGTGCGCCCTCCTCCGCCGGCTCCCTTCATGCCCCGTTTTTCCTTTGTGGTCTTGGGTTAGGCGAGAATCTCCAGAGAAACAGCTCGACCTCCCACGGCCCCGAATCCACTCTCCGCCACGGGCCCTTCTGACATTTCAGAGCAATCGGGAAGTAAATTCAATAAATGCACCGGCAAGCTTGTTATCTATGGAAAGAAAATTGCCTTCCAAGCACACGTTTCATAATGCAGGCTGCACTGAAGACTAAATTCCAAACAACTCAATGTTTTAAAAGCCTACACAATGAAGGAAAGGAATAGATTTTTTTTTTACCTCAATTTGAGAGAAAGAAGATCTTTCAAATCACAGGGGAATTATAGGTTGATCATCTAGAGATAAATCACCAAAATCAAATCAACAAAATAAATTGGGTAAACAGAGAAAGAGCTAATTCCCTGATATATAAAGGTTCCAAAGTCAAGTCTATAATAACACACCAGCAGAAAAATGGAAGGAGAAGGATGACATATTCACAAAACAAAAAAGTGGAAGGCCTTGAGTGTTTTTTTTAAATGTCAAGACAAAATCCCCCCAAAACTCCAAAACCCCTGTTTTAATTTTTTCCCATTTTTGATAAGAACTGTGGGGAAAAAAACCCTCAGTTTTTATCTTGTTTTTATTTTTATTGATCAGGAAGAAAAAAAAAAACACTGTTTTTAAAAAGAAGTGGATGAGCATTGCCATGGATGCAGTGGAGGCTAAACGCATACAGAGGTGCTAAGCTAAACCCCTAAAATTCTACCAAGTTATAAGGCAAAGACAAGCCCATTCAGAGGGGAAATAAAAGCAGCCCCAGTAAACAGCCATAATCAGCCTCCAGACCAGCGGTGGTTCAAACCACTCAGGTCCAGCCCCACAGCCGAGGGAGGAAGGGCCGGGCGGGCTGAGGACAGTCTCTCAGAAGACTGGGAGTTGGCTCTGCGAGTACCCTGTGAAGGGCCGGTGACCCCACGTTTCCACTCCTTTTAAACAGAGAGACCACCTCGTTCAGCCGCCTTGATCTACCGACGTGGAGAGCCGCGTGGCTGAGCCACCGGTGTTTCCGAGACAGCGATCCGAGGGAGTGGGCAGAGTCGCACGGGGCGGGGGGGGGGGGGGCGTTTGCAGCCGCCGTAACGGTAGAGAAAACTCCACCACGGCCACGTGGTGGGACCCTTGATGACTCGCTTTCTCCAGTTGGGGTCCTGCGTTGGGGCCCGCACTGGAGCACGAGGCTTGAGAGAAGAGGTTTGGAGAGACTGTGGATGTCAGCTGTGGCGTCCCTGTGGGGCCACGTAACGCCTGAGACTACCTCGGGCAGGAGGCCGGGCTGGACGCTCGGCACCAGGAGAGGCTGGCTCCAGCGCTTCAGCCACAGAAGCTGGGGCCACTTCTTCCCGCAGCTCCGAGAAATGCATCCAGTGTGGGTGGGACGAGATTTCCTAGGCCCTGGAATGCCTCAGGGGGCTGAGGTTTCCGGTGGACCCCGTGGCTGCAGCCCCGGCCCCCGGCCCCTCCAGCTGCCCTCCCGACCGTGCTTTTGGCCCACTCAGCGGGAACGTGGTGCGCGTCTGGGGTTGCCCCTCTCTGAACTGCCCTCGTGATTTTTCTAGAGATTCTGACTGGAAGCCCCCGGGGTTGTGGTTCATCATGACCTACTTGGCGACTAAGGAAGGTCTGAGCTGCTCCGAAGCGGGTGGGGGAAGCCACAGTCCCCAGCATTATTATTCAGGGGAGGTTCTCTGGCTGAGTTGATGCCAAAATTTCTCCCATAAATCCGTTTCAGAGACTTTTAAGGGATAGCTCTTAGACGGATGGAAATATCACGTGACTTTAAATCCAGCCCATTAGCTAGTCAATTATATGGTTGTTGTAACATCCTGTGTCCGATGCTAACCGCACTTGCCAGTCAGGAGAAGCTCCTGGCTTCACTGTCGGGGGGGAATCGGAGCCAGACGCTGAGCAAGATTTGTCTGGGTGGCGACACAGAGCAGGGGCTGTCGGGAGGCGAGTGGACATCGCTGACCTGCCCCGCCCCCCGGCAGGCACGTGCTGCGAGGGAGAAGCCTGTGGCCCTCGGGCGTGTGCGGCCTCCCCTTCGCCCGGGGGCTGGCCACCTCTCCCCCACCGCCCCGTGGCCCCCAGCCCTCCCCGTCCCCTGGGACCCAACCACCCGCTGTTGCTCAACAACCTTCACTCTTGCAGTGACCTTTAGCCCAAACCACTAAGCACTTTGATGCCAACCAGGACACGGTGCAGTGTCCTCTTCCAGAGGACAGGAGAAGTGCCCTGTCCACCTCCGGCCCTGTCTCAGCTCTGAGCGTGGCCAGGAAGGACAGGTGGCTGTCCACTGCACCCCGCCTGCCGGAGCCTTATTTCTGCTGTGTGCGGCCGTTCTCTTGGGGGCCCGGCCTGGCTGTCCTCTGCTCCCGGCCTCGCCGCCCCTCCCCCCCCGTTTGCACTGGTCTTCACTGTCTCCCTCTGGGTCCCTGGGCTGCACTGGTCTTGGCGTCCCCTGGACCATGCCCCGGAGTGCACGGAAGGTGTGTGACACGCCCCGGCTCCGGCCCGCAGGCTGGCGTGGACATTCCCAGGCGCCTGGCCGGGGACCTGCCCTGCTGCAGAGGGAATGAAGGCCTGGCCCCCTCCGCAGACCACACTCCGCTGCCGCGCCTGCAGGGAACAGTGCTCCCTCCCGCGGCCCCCAGGACACCGCCCTGTCTCTGAGTGCTGCTGCCCCTTTCTGCTCTCCCGAAGGCCTCTTCTGGGGGTCCCCCGAATGCGGAACCAGACGCCTTCTCCTGCCTTGTGTGTTTTGGGGGACAAGTTGGCCTCTTGCTCCACCAGGTCGCCCAGGGAAGACCCGACTCAGGTGAATTCTCCTAACTCTTTCTTCAAGTCTCTTCTCGTGCTCTCGCAACGCTCCTCCAGGTCACCCGCGGCCTCCCTGCAAGCCCAGTCCCAACACTGGCCAGTCTGCCACCAGCACCCTTGCCACCGGGTCCTCCGCGCTCCAGCCCCGTGCTCGCTCCTACCTGCCCACCCGTGCCGGCCCCCGCGCTGGCCCCGACCACTGTCCCCCCAGCTTCCCCCGAAGAGCCTCCTTGGTGCCTGCTCCACCTCCCTCTTCCCGTCCCGTGGAAGTGCAGTGGGGGGGCCGGGCACGTCCCCGACCCCAGGGAAAGCATCCCTGGTTTGTTGGTGGGGTCACGGCATGGACACAGGCTCGGGCCGGTCCTCAAGCCCCGGCGTGTTCTGGGTCGAGTGGAACATCACGGCGGAATTTCCATCGTTCTCTCGCCTCAGTTTTACTACCGGCAGGCAGAAGCAGAATTATTTTCTCTCCCCTAATCACGCCCCGTGCTTTGCGCTCTTGGTTCTATTCATGGGTACAGGCCATCTTAAGAGCCTCTTTCTCAGTAGCCTCACATCAGTTTTACTTCTCCTCTGCAGCAACTATTAAATGCCACCCTCTCCTGCAAGCGGCGGCTTCATCTTCCTGGGTTCAGAGACCGAGTTACTCCTCCTGCCCGGGGCCCGTCTCCTGCCCTCAAATATCCCTTCCGGACCCAACACTTCCTGGGAGTCAGGGATCTTCTATCTTGGGCTGTGACTCCACATGCCGTCACAGTCCTGTTGAACGTAGATTTCCAAGAAATAAGTATATTAAATTGAAAAAAATTGAATTTTAATATGGACAAAGGCCACAACGGTTGATACAATTCTAGAGTTGAAATTGATTAGATAATGAAACTCCAATATTAAAGTCAATAAGTGACAAAGGTAGTTGGAATTGATCACTGTGGATAAGAACTGCGTGCTGAAAGAAGGTAAAGCAAAAACATGATAACCCCTTAGTATCTGTCTTGCAAATCACAATGCCAAAAGTAAAGAGAGAGAGAGGTGAGAGAGAGGTGTGTGTGTGTGTGTGTGTGTGTGTGTGTGTGAGAGAGAGAGAGAGAGAGAGAGAGAGAGAGAGAGAGAGAGAGAGAGAGAGAGAGAGGTGGGAGGGAAACTGGGGACGTTGGTGGTGGGGAATGTACACTGGTGGATGGAACGAGTGTTGGATCATTGTACGACAGAAACCCAATCATGAACAGCTTTGTAACTGTGTACCTCAAGGTGACTCAATTAAAAAAAAAATAAAGTCAATAAATAAAAAAGAAATTTGTATGTGAAAATTGTTATATCTGACAAGGGTTGTTAAGTCCTTGTCTAAGAGTCTGCTAAGCTGTTTGTTGCTAGTTGAGCATCTGTGCGATTGTTCTTGTTGTGCTCGTTTGCCGTCTAAGTCGCTCTCCCGTCTAACCTGGTGTGCCCCTCCCGGAAGGTGGGATTGAGGGTTCGAGGAGCTGCAGGCTGTGTGTGGGGACCTGAGCTCCAGAGACCTCAGCACCCACGGGCTGGGCCAGTGAGTTGACATGGGGGGGGGGGGCTGTGGGTGGTGCCGGGGCTTCTGGAAGCACCAGGGCAGGCATGGGGGAGACTCCGGAGCCCTCAGCCGGGGCACCCGAAACCCGCAGCTGGCGTCTCTGCAGAGAGTGTGGGTGGAGCGGTGGAGCTGAGCCTTGGCCTGGCTGCAGGGTGTCAGGGGCGGGGCTGGGGGCTCAGAAGGGCAGGTGCTCGCCCAGAGTTCTCAGCCTTGGGGCCCCGCGTTTCCAGGCGCCCCGTCCGCTTGCCTGCACCCTGGGGAGATGCAGCGTGAGTCAGGGGAGAGGGGCCGGTGGGAGAGTCACCGTGGCAGCTCAAGAGTCTCATCTAACGGGGGCTTCTGACTCTAAGCATCTGGGCACGTAGGGAAAGCGTGGGTTTATACAGGGGCTGAAAGATGAGGGCAGGAGTGGAGAGGGGAGGAAGCGGCCACTCACAGCTCACGGGCTGTCCAGTGGACAAATCCCCGGCCGAGTCCTGCTGGGTTGTAATGTACATTTATACCGCCGGTGGAATGCAGCACCTAGACAAGCATATTTGTTGTTTAATTTTATAAACACATATCATATCATTTTCACTGTCACTGTCACTGTCATCCTGTTGCCCATCGATTTGCTCTAGCGGGCACCAGTAATGTCTCCATTGTGAGACTTGTTGTTACTGTTTTTGGCATATCGAATACGCCACAGGGAGCTTGCCAAGCTCTGCCGTGCGGGCGCGATACTCTCGGTAGCTTGCCGGGCTCTCCGAGAGGGACGGAGGAATCGAACCCAGGTCAGCTGCGTGCAAGGCGAACGCCCTACCCACTGGGCTATTGATCCAGCCCTATATAATTTTAAATTATGTAAAAATACAAAATTTATATTTTGTATTTATGTATTTTATATAGAGGAGGAGATACTTTTCTGAATACACACAGTTTAGCACATTAACTTTATAATCTGTGAAAGACAGAGACAGTAGCTTAGGGTCCCTCACAGACGCCTTTGGGGACTCGCTGTTCCGTGTCCGTGGGTCCGAGGGAGAGACAATTTGGGCTGTGTGGCTGTAGCATCAGCTGGACGTTCTTTTGGTTTCTTTCAGCAGGGTGAATTGTTTGTTCGTTTGTTGGGGCCACACCTGGCAGTGCTGGGGCCGACTCCTGGCCTGAGCTCAGAGAGCACTCCCGGGGATGCTTTGGGACCCAGCTGGGGGGCCGTGTGCAAGGCAAGCCCTTCCCACTGTCTCGTCCCTAGCCCTGGGGTAAGGGTCATTTTCTTTTCTTCTCTTCTCTTCTCTTCTCTTCTCTTCTCTTCTCTTCTCTTCTCTTCTCTTCTCTTCTCTTCTCTTCTCTTCTCTTCTCTTCTCTTCTCTTCTCTTCTCTTCTCTTCTCTTCTCTTCTCTTCTCTTCTCTTCTCCTCTCCTCTTCTCTTCTCTTCTCTTCTCTTCTCTTCTCTTCTCTTCTCTTCTCTTCTCTTCTCTTCTCTTCTCTTCTCTTCTCTTCTCTTTTTTTTTCCTTTCTTTTCTTTTTTACAAGGCCTTCAGGTCATTTCCAGTGATTCTCTGCCCACCACTGGGCAGTGGAGCAGGGGGTTCTGAAGAGGGGGTGCGGCTTGAGCCCCGCCATGCGGGGGCCCTTTTGGGCCACACTGACCTGTGCTGGGGGGCGAGGGGCAGGCCCAGAACCGGGTCAGGCCACCTAAGCCCCTACTCTCCCCCTAGCCCTGGGCTAGCGTTTTAAATTTGCTTCCCAGAGTTTGTAACTGTTGGTCTTTGCGAAAGTGGCGATTCCGAAGGTCCTCACGGACCTCCTGTGTCCTGGCCTGGGGCGCCCGGCCCCGAAGCCCTCACAGAGGTGCTGCTAGTACCGAAAGGCTACAGCTCGGGTGGGCCCTGGGGGTCCTGCAGCACTGCCCCTCCCCCACCCTGCAGGGCAATTGCTGCCTCTGGGTTGGAGGTTGCCTTTAGCCCCACCGCCTTGGGCAGGAGAAGCCAGCAGCCCCCGAGCCTGTGGTCTGTGCCCGGGAGCTGGTGAGCCCGAGGGACAGGGCCGGCTCAGGCCCACCCTGTGGCCTGCAGTTCCCTGAGAATGGCCTCTGGAGAGCCAGCCGAGAGGCTCGAGTGGCTCGGGCTAGAGCCAGCCTGTTCCTCGGTGTCCTCCTCCTGCCACTGTGGCTCCAGGAGGTGGACGCGTCCCTCCTGCGTGTCCCTCCCGTCTCCGAGGAAACAGAGGCACGTGGCGGTCACACGGCCCGTGGGGAAGCGCCACCTGCGCGACCAGCGAGCCTCAGCCCCTGGCGGGACCGCCCTGCTCTCCCCCCGGGCGCAGACCCTGCATGGGCGGAGACCCCCGTGGCAGGGAGTTCGGGGTGTTGCTGGCCGTGGGCTTTGGCGGGCGTGGAGGAGGTTAGGAAGTGTAACTCTGCTCGGGCTCAGGCCCCTGAGAAGCTTCCTCTGTCTCGCCTCCTTCAGAAACCAGCCCCGGCGGCCCTCAGGGTCTGACCTCAGCTCACTGCTCAGGGGTCGTTCCCGGGGGACTGTGCAGAGCTGGGGACTCGAACCCGGGCCTGTGTGCTGAGTGTACACTCCGGCTAGAGCTCCGTCCGGGGCAAAAGCAGCCCCAGGGAAGGAGGAGCCAGGCCGACTCCAGCCACCGGCAGTCCGGCCAGGACGCAGGACTCGGGAACGCGGTGGCAGGCAGTGATGTTCGGCCCAGTTCCCGGAGGCTGGGCGCTCCTCTGTCCTCAGAGTTAGCTGCCCTGGGCTGACCGCAGTGGCCGGGCACCGGGACCGATTGCAACGTCCAACAACTCTGAGGAAGCAAAATGACCAATACTCGGGGGTTTGTTGCACATGATGCTATGCTGTGGTTCATGCCAGGGTCTCTGATCGAGGGGCACCAGAGGGGCTGGCTCAGGACTGAGCCTCTGTCCTCCCACACGGGCCTTTCAGTGGGCAGGCGTTTAGTTACAGTGACTTGGCATATCTATCTATCTCTCTATCTCTCTCTCTCTCTATCTATCTATCTATCTATCTATCTATCTATCTATCTATCTATCTCTCTATCTATCTCTCTCTCTCTATCAAGCTATCTGTCTGTCTATCTATCTATCTCTCTATATATATATCTATCTCTCTCTATCAAGCTATCTATCTATCTATCTATCAAGCTATCTATCTATCTATCTATCTATCTATCTATCTATCTATCTAATATCCCAAAACAACCAGTATGAAACTAATTTCCCAAACCAGAGAAAAACAGGCCGGGAGGCCTGCTCAGAGGTTGGGAGTTACCGTAAGAATGTGGGGGGTGGACGGTAGGTAAGAGAGAGGAGGGTCCATTACAACAGCTTTAGTTGGAAATGATCACTCCGAACAGGAACTGAGTGATGAAAGTAGGTAAAGGAATATTCATGATAACCTTTCAGCATCTGAATCGTGAACCATAATGCCTAAAGTGAGAGAGAGGGATGGGGAGAGAGAGAAAGAGAGAGGGAGGGAGAGAGAGGGGGGGGTGGGGAGAGAGAGGAGAAAGAGAGGAGAGAGAGAGGAGAGAGAGACAGAGGAGAAAGAGAGAGGAGAGAGAGGGGGGGGAGGTGCCTGCCATAGAGTCAGGAGGGGGTGGGGGGGGTTTGGAGGGGTGGGAGGAGCCTGGGGACACCGGTGCTGTGAAATAACACCGGTGAAGGGACAGGTGTTGAAACACTGTCTGACTGAAACCCAATCATGAACAGCTTTGTAATGCTCTAACTCATGGTGATCCAATAAATAAAAAATTAATACTTAAAAAGAGTGAATTGGCTTCGGGCAGGGGCCCCGGAGGGAAGGGGTTCTCAGGAGGGGGGCGGGAGGGGGCGGGGCAGACAGGCAGTTAGTCTGGCGGGGTCCCCAGACTCTCACCTACCTCTAGCTCCCCTAAGGACCAGCTTCTCACCCCCTCTCCACTTCCCGGGGCTTCTAGACGTTGATGCGGCAGCTCTTGGCAAACGGGAGGGAGAAACCCCGCCCCACCCGTGATCCGTGCCGTGCGGACGGGGAAGCTTCGTGTTGCCTTGCCAGGGGCTGGCTCCGAGGTGCGGGGACGATGTTCCCTCACGCACGGCGTGGTCTGGTCAGGACTTTCTGCCCCGCTTACAAGTCTCTTGGACGGCTCGAGATGTAAGCGATTCACACTTCAGGTTTTAAAAATAACATATTCCGCTGACAACAAGATAGATATTTAGGTAATTAGAAATAGCACCACACATCTGAGAGCTGAAAACAGGTATTACCACCAGCTGGAAAGTTACAGCACTTTCCTGAACTTTGCTATTTTCACTTGCGAGAAATCTTTCTCTTAAGTTGTGATAATGATTAAATGTGGTAATGTGTTTTTACAGCATCTGGTGTACTTCCTGGCACATAGTAAACAGACAATAAATCATCGTCAATTATCACAAGGCATCAGGATCCTCTGCCTCCATGAAGATGCGCGGTGCACCTCTGGAAACTGGGCTCCCTGCAGTGGCTTCCGCCAAGCAACGCCGGTGGCGAGTCCCGCGTCACCTCTTAGCTTCGTGGGAGGCCTAAAGTTCAAGAATGTAGATTGGGGGCCTGCCGCGGGGCCCTGGCGGCTCTGTGTGCACGGCCTCCTGCACGGGGAGAAGCGGCAGCGGCCTCGCAGCACACGTGCGGTGTGGGCAGTCACTGTGTGCGGGAGATGGCATCTCCACTGGGCTCAGCGCGCTCCCTCCCTCCTGCAGTTCCAAGAGGATCCTGAGAGGGGCTTTCAGAGTCCGGGGAGCACGCAGGGGGCCCTCAGCTCTGCCCCATCTCCAGCCGGTGGGGAGAGGGACCCCTTGCCCTGCAGAGGCAGGAGTCGACCCACCGCCCCCAGCTTTCTCTGTTCTCCCCTGCTGGGGAAGCGGCGTGAAGAGAAACCCTCGCAGGGACAGGCGGCCGGGCACTGCCACCGCGCAGAGGACACAGGACGCCACACATGGCCGGGCAAACACACGTGTAGCCATGCCGAGAAGACTCCAATCGATCACACTCTGCGCTTTCCTGTGGGCTGGAACACGCCACTCCCCGCCTCGGCCTTGATCATGTGGCTATTGATCGTGGCGAGCGACTGACCATCCCAGTGTGTCTGAACCTTGTCGTCTTCCCTGGGGGACGTTTCTACAGCTCCTTCCCTCTGAGTTTGCGGGGGCGACCACACCCCACCTTGCTTAGGGCTTAGTCCTGTCTTTGCACTCAGGGGTCACTCCTGGTGGTGTTCAGGGGACCCTCGGTGCTGCCTGGGGTCAAACCCGGGTCAGCCACAGGCAAGGGAAGCACCTTAAGCCCTGGATTATTTCTCAGGCCCCACATAGTATTTTTCTTTTAAAAATACAAACTGCGTACTTATAGTAGTTAAAATGTGGCAGTGACCCAAGTGCCTGCCAATAGATAATTGGATCCAGAAATGTTTACAGAATGGAGCATTATCCAGTTTTAAAAAAAAAAATGGAAATTGTCATCTGCAAGTGAACAAGAAGAGTTCAGGAAACTTACTTTTTTTTTTTTTTCATTTTCTTTTTTGGACCATATATGGTGATGCTCAGGGCTTGTTCCTGATTCTGCACTCAGGAATCACTCCTGGCCGTGCTCAGGGGACCATGTGGGATGCTGGGGATCGAACCCGGGTTGACTGCATGCAAGGCAAATGCTCTAGATGCTGTACTATCATTCTGGCCTCCGGGGGGACTTACTTGAAGCAAAAATGAGTCAGATGAGTCAGACAGAACAAGTGTGGGTTGATTTCATCTGTGTGAGTAATAGGAGGTGAAATTGACAATCAGAGAAAGCAGACTCTGAAGACAGACCAGAGGGCAGTTAATGGGGCAGCCTGAGGGGGGTGGGGCGGGGCTCGGTGTAGACAGAACAATGAGTCAGAGGCTTTGCGAGGACTTAGCCGCCTTCAGGGTTGATGCTGGTCGAGGATAATCTAGTGCCGGGAGCCCAGATAGGCCAGTGTGGGTGAGGGTGGGGGTGGCGAGGCAGGGGTGGGGGCGTGCAGTCTTCAGGGAGCTGGTGGAAGCCCGGCAGCTGAACCCCGCTCGGAGGAAAGGTCTGGCCCGGCCGCCAGGGACTCCACTCGGACCCCAGGCTGTGAGCCCCCACTCGGACCCCAGGCTATGAGCCCATGGAAGTTCCCCTCCTCTGGGTCTGAGGGGACATGCTCAGAGCCTTTCCAGCCAGAGTGGAGTTTGGGGGAGGGGGGCTAGAACCCTCTACAAAGAGCGGTCCAATTTTCTGCGCTGTTTTCTCTGAGGAGGCGAAGTTGGCTTTGGAGCCTCTCCCCGTTGGACCTTGTCTGCAGACTGCAGGGACGATGCTGCTCCACCCTGTCTTTTCTTTTTGTAATTTTTTTGGCTTTTTTTTTTTGGGTCATACTCGGCGATGCTCAGGGGTTATTCCTAGCTCTACCCTCAGGAATCACCCCTGGTAGTGCTCTGGGAACCATATGGGATACTGGGAATCGAACCGGAATCGGCCGCGTGTAAGGCAAACTCCCTACCTGCTGTGCTATCGCTCCAGCCCTCCACCCCGTCCTGACTCAGAGCAGAAAGGAGCTGAGGCGTTGGAGGTGCTCGGTGTAGCCCCCCTGCCGTGGGGCCGGCTGGGAAGCACGTGGGGACCCCGTAGTGCAGCCCCGGTAACTGAAGCGTTCATTTCCCAAATGACAGGTTCTGTATGGCGCGCCCGGCGGCCTGTCAGATCAGCTGGGGCGTCCGGTATGAAAAGGCGCAATCTTTGCAGGTAATGTAGGGAAAAATGTAATTTTGCAACACTTGATAGAGCAAGAGGCTGGAGCCCGAGAGCGAGGGAGGGTGTCGCCCTGTGTGGAGAGAAGCTGTCCCTCTAGCGCTCCTCTTCCCTCCTGGTTTTAGGAATTAAAAGTCTAGAAACTTAGCAAGGAGATTGCGTTAAGGTCCTGTGATAAGCAGGGTGGAAAATGGAAAAGGCGACTTAAAGGCTAGATGCTAAATTTCGCCTGTTTTTTTTTTTTTTCTGGAGCAGCTTGTAACATTTCTTACTGAGTTGAAATTTAAAAAATTAATGGGAGGCAATTCTGCCCCAGCTGAGGGAAAATCCAGTTATTTTGAAAGAAATCTGTACACATGTTCACACACCAGTCTGTGCTCACATGGTCACACCCAGGATTATAGACACACTCCCATAATTGCATGGTTACACCCACCCTTACTACCACACACTCACACAGTCACACTTACATAGTTAGGGAATGTGTCTAAGTGTAAGTCTGAGTGTGGATACAAAGTGTCTTTCTGTGAGTCTGTGAATGCTTCTAAAAGGGCGTCATTGCGAGTATGGGAGAGTGTGGTTGCAGGTGGGAGTGGAGTGGGTAGAGTTCTGCGTGAGTGTAAGTGTAGTGTGCGAGTGTGTAACCGTGTGTGTATATGAGTGTGATTGTATGTGGGAGTGAAGGGTGGGCAGAAGTGTGTGTGTGTGTGTGTGTGTGCGCGCGTGCGCGTGCGAGCGCACCCGGGCTCATGCCTCGTGGCATTTCCTGGGCCTGCCGGAAGGAATCTGTACCCTCCCTGCCTTCCTGGGGTTTGGAAGGCAGCCGAGGTCTGCCTGGAGGAAGGGGCGCTCTGGACAGAGAAGGGAGCCCCAGGCGAGTGTCAGCCCCAGCTGGAGGTGCAGGAAGGGGCTGTCCCGGGCCCGGGCTCCGTAGAACCCCTTGGCGGGGCTCAGTGCCAGGCAGGGGCCTTGTGACTCGGCTCAGGTGCTGCTGAGACGGGCTTCTTGGCCAACTCGTCAGTGAAAGGAGAGGAAGAAACGGAGCGTCGTGGAGGCGGCAGCGGGGGAGCTGTGGTCTGTGCGAGGCGGCTTCCGTGGGACCAGCGGGGCCCGGGCCGCCGAGGGGCCCTTCCAGGACCTACCTGGCAGCTCCTGACATTCGACGTCTGTTCAGACAACGCTGCTTCAGTGTTCTGAATTATTTAATTTCTCCTTCAACAGGGAGAATAATTCAGGCCTAATCGCATCCTTTGAAAACATCAAGTGTGACACGGAGCCTTTTCCTTCGGGTCTCAGCAGGCGGGGGCCGGGCGGGGCCAGCCCAGAGGGTGGGTTCCAGCCCAGGCCCCGAGCTGCTGATGGCAGAGAAACCCCTCGGAAATGCCGCCAGGGCTGGGGAGACAGCAACGGGGAGGGCGCTGGCCTCGCACACGGCTAAGCTGGGTTCGATCCCCGGCACCATGCCCACAGGGTCCCCGAGCACAGGGCCAGGAGGAAGTGCTGAGAACAGCGGGGTGTGGCCCCAAAGCAAAAACAAACACGAGAAATGGAGCCAGGGGCCACTGCAGAGAACTTGCATCGTCTGTCCCGTCGGGGTGGACCGAGCCCCAGGGACGGTCAAGGACAGTCGCATTCAGAAGCCAGAGGGGGTCTGACAGGGAAGGGCCCCGGGGACAGATGACGCGAGGGGCTGCGGGGGCACGGGTGTGCAGCCCCCTGCCCTCCAGCTCACCCCTCCGTGGGGCATGGCTCAGGCTTCCTAAGGTGGCTGGAGGGCTCAGGTTTGGATGTGGGGTCCGTGGACCGTCCAGCTCGGCTCTGCTCCCAGGGGCCTCTGCAGACACGGTGGCCGCCCCAGCCTCACCTTGGCGCTGGCTTGCTGCCTGCTGGCTGCCCTCCTGAAGACGTGCTCTGACCACGCGGTGTCTGGACGGAGCGATGGTGACAGCTCATCTTCCCCCTTCAGATAAAAATTTTCAAACTTAGCAAGGGGGGGGCTGGAGCAATAGCACAGCGGTAGGACGTTCGCCTTTCACACGGTAGACCCGGTTCGATTCCTCCGTCCCTCTCAGAGAGCCCAGCAAGCTACTGAGAGTATTGCACCCGAACGGCAGAGCCTGGCAAGCTCCCCGTGCGTATTTGATATGCCAAAAACAGTAACATCAAGTCTCACAATGGAGACGTTACTGGTGCCTGCTCGAGCAAATCGATGAGCAATGGGATGATAGTGACAGATTTACGATTTGGGCTGGAGCGATAGCACAGCGGTTGGGTGTTCACCTTTCACGAGGCCGACCTGTGTTCAATTCCTCTGCCCCTCTCGGAGAGCCCGGCAAGCTACCGAGAGTATCACGCCCACATGGCAGAGCCTGGCAAGCTACCCGTGCGTATTGGATATGCCAAAACCAGTAACATTAAGTCTCTCAATGAGAGATGTTACTGGTGCCCGCTCGAGCAAATTGATGAGCAACGGGATGACAGTGACGGGATGACAGCAAGGGAGGAAGAGGACGAGAAGAAATGGTGAACAGGCCTCAGGGCCTTAGTTACCCGGGGGATATGGGAGAGGGGAACGGCCACGTGTCCCACACACAGACTCAGCAACGCCAAAAGCGTGAGACCGGAGCTGCAACCACAGGGGCTTTGTGGGGCGCCTGGGAGGGTGACAGGTGGGGAGGGGGCAAGTCTAGGGTCGGGAGGGAACCTGGGGACACTGTGTGGGGGTTGGTGTTGAAAGTGTAACTGTTAGCAACAGTGGAGATCACAGTTCTTTAATCAAATAGTAATAACAATAATCATGATAGTAAACTTCGGCTCTGTGATTTGAAATGAGTCCCTAAGCGTGTCAGCCAAGGAGGAGCAGTGAGAAGCAGGCGGCAGCAGGGAAGTGACGTGGCGCCTGGATGGGTCTGTGGGAGCCAGAGTTAGCCCGGTCAGGTGCCTACGTCGGCCCAGCCTGAGCCAACTCAAAGAGTCATTGAGATGAGAAAAATCTGTATTAAAATAAAATTTAGGATGCAGCATCCGTATGGATCGACTAGGAGAACCCGTGAGGATTTATCGCTATTATTTCAAACATCATTGAAATTAGACTTAATTATCTGTGCAATTTGCCAGAAATAGCATTTCAGCATCTTTTTTGGATTAAGTATAAGTCATTAATTTAGAAATAGAAATGGGTGAGCTTTTAAAATATTCACCCCCAGTGCAATCCATTCATTGTCTCTTAGCAACCCTTTCCATCTGGTCCCCCCGAGTGCCGCCAGGCTCCCTGCCAAGACTGACCAGGGGACGCTGTCCCCTGTGCCCTGTCTCTGTCCGTGCGGTACCTGGAGAGGCCAGGCGGCCTGAGGAGCCCCAGGCGGTGCCTGAAGGGGAAAGGGACGAGATCAGCCTGCCAGGAAACGTCACACACTGGGAAGGCCACAGCCAGTGACCCCAGGGCAGCGGGCTTGTCCTTGCGGGAGAATGCGCCTCGGTTTCCTCAGGTGCCTCTGGGTCTACACCTCACCGGCAAGAGCGGGAACCCCTCCCGTTGGCGTACCGGGAGTTCAGCGGCATCACGGGGCTGCAATGTAGTTACTTATATATTTTTCTTTATGGGCCACTCCCGGCGGTGCTCAGGGGCTACTCCGGGGTCTGCATTCAGGGATCACTCCTGGTGATCGAACCCGGGTCAGCTGTGTGCAAGGCCAGCGGCCTATAGCTTTCTGTCTGGGGGACAGTGTTCCAAGCACAGTGCTTACCCTAGAGTGCGGGTCAATTCTCTGCGCGAGGGAGGTCGGCCGGGCTGCTGGCAGGTGTGTCTCTGGGCCTGAGATCTCTCCCTGGGCCTGAGATCTCTCTCTGCCTGAGATCTCTCTTTGGTCCTGAGATCTCTCTCTGGGCCTGAGGTCTCTCCCTGGGCATGAGATCTCTCTCTGGGCCTGAGATCTCTCTCTGCCTGAGATCTCTCTTTGGGCCTGAGGTCTCTCTCTGCCTGAGATCTCTCTTTGGGCCTGCGGTCTCTCTCTGCCTGAGATCTCTCCCTGGGCCTGAGGTCTCTCTCTGCCTGAGATCTCTCTCTGCCTGAGATCTCTCTTTGGGCCTGCGGTCTCTCTCTGCCTGAGATCTCTCCCTGGGCCTGAGGTCTCTCTCTGCCTGAGATCTCTCTCTGGGCCTGAGATCTCTCTCTGCCTGAGATCTCTCTTTGGGCCTGAGGTCTCTCTCTGCCTGAGATCTCTCTTTGGGCCTGAGGTCTCTCTCTGGGCCTGAGGTCTCTCTCTGCCTGAGATCTCTCTCTCTGTGCCTCAGGTCTCTCCCTGGGCCTGAGATCTCTCTCTGCCTGAGATCTCTCTTTGGGCCTGAGGTCTCTCTCTGCCTGAGATCTCTCTCTGTGCCTCAGGTCTCTCCCTGGGCCTGAGATCTCTCTCTGCCTGAGATCTCTCTTTGGGCCTGAGGTCTCTCTCTGCCTGAGATCTCTCTCTCTGTGCCTCAGGTCTCTCCCTGGGCCTGAGATCTCTCTCTGCCTGAGATCTCTCTTTGGGCCTGAGGTCTCTCTCTGCCTGAGATCTCTCTCTGTGCCTCAGGTCTCTCCCTGGGCCTGAGATCTCTCTCTGCCTGAGATCTCTCTTTGGGCCTGAGGTCTCTCTCTGCTTGAGATCTCTCTTTGGGCCTGAGGTCTCTCTCTGGGCCTGAGATCTCTCCCTCTGCCTGAGTTCTCTCCATGGGCCTGAGATCTCTCTCTCTGTGCCTCAGGTCTCTCCCTGGGCCTGAGCTCTCTCTCTGTCCGGCTCAAGCTGCCCTGCGGGGCTGTCGGCCTTGCTCGTCCCAGAACCAGCACAGCCCCTGGTCCCCAGCAGCCCCTGAAGGCGGCTGGAGCTTCCCAGAACAGCCTGAGTCTGTCCTACAGCCCTGCTGAGACCGGGAGGCATGGCCCGGGCGGGTGTGACCAGGAAGGGCCTGGCCTGGGCTTGCTCTTCCCCAGGTGGGGAATCCACAGCGACTTTCTGGTTGGCCAGGCTGAGACCACAGCGGGGGCCGGGAGGGGAGTCCATGAGGTGGGCCCCTTCCCAGCCCTCCTGTCCCTGTGGGGGCACCAGGCGGGCCCCATCCTCAGGCCCAGGTGCATCCCTGCTGCATCCCTGGTGCCCCGGCCCACGTGGCCCTCCCTTCCAGGCTAGCAGGACGCGAGTTGAGTCCTGCCCCTCGTGAGTTCCGGCCCACAGAGCCCTCGCCGACAGGAGGGTTGATCCCCGAGCTCCCACTGCATGGCAGCGAGGTGGACGGTCCAGCGGTGCTGCTGCTCGCCACACCCCAGAAGCGCAGAGGCCTGGCAGGCGTCCTTCCCACAGGGGCGCAGAGCTCACTTTTTTAGTTTTTGGTGGGGTGTCTCCCAAGCAGTTTTCAGGATGCCTGAAGCCCCTCCCGAGACCCTCGGCCAATCAGTGCTGCCGTTGCAATGCAGGAGCCCCCGGATGTAGTGTTGCTGGTTCGTGGGACCGAGGATGAGGGACTGCTCGGTCCTGCAGAGCCCCAGAGCCTTGGAGGGGCACCAGTGGCTCTCGGGGGACCGTGTGGTGCTGGGTTTCAAACTGCAGTTGGCCACGTGCAAGGCACACACCTCAATCCCTGTGCTCTCTCTCTGGCCTTGGGCTTTGCATTTAGTTGCACTGAGCTACCGGGAAGACGTGGGCTAGATAAGGAAGCCCGGGAGACAGACGTTCTGGGTTTCCACCTCAGAAATCACAGATTTCATCTGCTTTGTGGTCTTTGGGGTCCATGTCATGGTGCGGAGCAGAAGTGATGGTCCCCTGGTGCGAAGCATGCACCTTCCCCACCCACCCCGGCCCTTCCCCTGGCTCCCAAATTCATGCTTTCAGGGGGAAGGGATGGTTTTCTGAGACTGTTTCCTCCAGCTGCCCCTTGCCGCCTGCATGGCAATCCCGGCATAGCCAAAGAGCAGACACAGGAACCATGGGTTCGAGTCCTGCGTGGTTCCCAAGGATGCACATGGAAGTCTGATCCGTTTCCCACTCCCAGGGTGCCCAGCCAGCTCCGAGCCAGCCTCCGCCACAGCCCTGCAGGCCTGCCCTGGCGCTGAGGTGATCCAACGAGGTAATTAACGCCAACAGGAAACAATCAGCATGTGTGGGCGATCGAGTCTAAATAATTCAGTGAAGAAACGGCAGATGTGTTTGGCATGTTTAGATACAGGCGCTCACCTTGCTCGCCTTCCTGACGTCTCCTGACTCCAGGTGGGTCTGTAGATCATGAATAACGAGGGTATTACTCACACCCCGTGAGCATGGCATTTGCAAATCACATCATTGCCTCTTTCTGCAGAAGCAGCCGCGCGGTTCCATTTTGATGTATTTTTGTTTGCAGGATGGGGAGCCGTTACCTGTACGGGCTCACCTCGAGGTGCCCACGAAAGATGGAACATTATCATATTAGGTGAATAATTTAGGCAGGAGTGTCATAATGGGATAAATCAAAAGGACCACGGAGGCTTCTAGGCTCGCCGTGTTTGTGTGTTTGTATTGGGTTCAGGTAGGAAGCACACGGTGTGTGGAAAGGAGAGAATGGCGCTGGGGACGGTGGCCAGGCTGTCTCTGGGCCTGGGGCATCTGGCCCGTGTTCTCCGTGGCCGGGGGCTGGCCTGAGGGTCACTGCGCTTGCACTCCCGGCTCTGGCTTGAAAGCGTGCGGAGCCCCAGGCAGCCCTGTGGAACGCATGGCGGGACCCCACAGTCTCAGCCACCGATGGAGATATGGTGGGAGACCCACAGCCCGAGAGGTGACCGAGGGGTGTCCCGAGACAGAAGGGCCGGCAGACGCCCGACCCCTGGTGGGCTGTGAGACCTGATGCTCAGGGGCGTCGTCCTGAACGTGCTGCGGTTTCCTCCCCTCCCCCACGCCCAGACTCCCCCCTCCCACCTGCTGGGGACCCCGTGGGTGTCATGACCGGGCTTGGCCCTTTGGGGTGTGGCTGTTGGCAGGACTGCTCAGGAGAGCAGTCACAGGCCCCCCCCACGGACGGGGTCGAGGCAGGAGTTTAGCGGACCCCGGGTGGCCTCACCGAGGGGCGGCTGGGGCAGGGCAGCCTGGGACACGCCAGACGCCCCAGGGCCGCTCCCAGGGGCCCAGCCAGGCCCCCAGAGTCCCGGAGGTTTCAGGCTCGGTCTTGCACCCCGACCCTCCCGAAGGCCAGCAGCAAATCCTTCCAGGAGTGGTGGGGGGAGCTGGGGGGTGACGCCCGGGAGGGATGGAGGGAGGGAAAGGTCACCTTCCTGATGGAGTAGGTCGGGGCGAACCAGGAGGGCAGGAAAGAGCACCCGAGTCTCAGGAGAGAGACCGGGCCAGCCCACGGCTGGGTGCACCCTCGGCCAGGGGATCGGGCACATTGCCAATAGCTAG
The DNA here is from genome assembly GCF_027595985.1 of Sorex araneus. Taxonomy (NCBI): domain Eukaryota; kingdom Metazoa; phylum Chordata; class Mammalia; order Eulipotyphla; family Soricidae; genus Sorex; species Sorex araneus. The sequence goes on from NC_073305.1 coordinate 188,186,554, forward strand.
GGACACTGTCGGTGGGGGGGGGGGGTTCGGGTCACACCTGGCAGGTTCAGGGCTGTCTCTGCCCTCGGGGGTCCTCCTGGAGGTGCTCAGGGCCGGTTACTGAGCTGCACCGGGGGTCCCGTGCAAGGCAGCACCTAATCCCGGCCCTGTCCCCCCTCCCCGAGACCCTCGAGGTTCTGCACTGGAGGGGCTGTCTCATGCGCCAGGCAGAGGTCGCACCTCCCCTCTGCTCCCCACGGGACCCCCCGCCCAGGTCTCAGAGGCTGAGAACCGGCCCATAGCACCGCGTCTCCCAGGGTCCCCGCCCCGCAGGCTCTGCGTGAGGCCCGGCAGCGGGTCCCTCAGGCCAGCTGCAGGCCGAGCCCCTCTGCAGCGGGTCATGGGGGGCCCGTCCTGCACCTCACGACTGGAGGTCACCGGGAAGGGAAGCCAGAAGGTTCCAGAACAAGGCCCCCCGGGCAGTGTCTCCGAGTGGTCCTGGGGGGTCATCTCCAGGCTGAGTCGAGCCCCAGCCCCCAGTGCCCCCAAGGCCCCCCTTCCCCAGCCTGCCCCAGCCTAAAGGTCACTGCTCCCCTGTGCTCTCGCTGACAGCGGCCTGATGCGAGTTTTCCACCCTTAAAGCCCCCTGCCATCCAGTCCCGCCTGACTCCACGGCACCCCACGGTGGGTATCTGGCCCCCGGCCCCTCTCTGCCCCGCCGGGGGCCTCTTCACTCTCCAGTGGGCTTTGGTCCTCTCGGCCCTACAGTCCCGGAGCGCCGGGGGGCGGGCGGCCTCTGTCTGGCGCTCTCGCCCGGGCTCCAGCCGGGATGGACGGGGCTGCTGGGCCCCAGGCGCCTCCTGCTCACCCAGGAGGGAGACTGGGGACCCCGCCCCCCTCCCCCTGGGCTCTGCCCCGCCAGCCGGCCCCCCCGCAGCCCTCTGTGCCCTCTGCGCTGCCACACTGTGTTGTGCGTCCGGGGTCAGACCCACGGGGACTCAGGGGCCGGGGGCTCCCTGTCCAGGCGGAGGAGCCTTCCGCCTGCGGCTGCGGGCTCACCCGCGGGGGTGGGGGGGGCAGCACCCCCAGCTGCTCTCCTCAGGGTCCCGCCCGAGGACGCTCGTATGCTGTTGCTGGTGAACTCCGAGCTTCGACCTGGCGCCAGGCACCTCCAGGGCGGGCTGAGGGGGTCAAAGCCCGCGACCCCTCCCCACACGAGGAGGCTGACGCTTCCTCAGGTGTGACAGTCCATGATGGTGACGGCGGGGACTCCAGGGAGACCCCGCTTGTCTGAAGCTCCGTTAGCTCTTGGCTGACCTGAGTCAGCTCCTCACCGCCCCCCGCACCCCCCACTCCCACCCCTGCCAGGGCCAGTCAGACTGGGGAGGCCAAGGCTCAGGGCCCAGGGCTTGAAGGATCAGGCGCAGGGCACATTTAAAAACATTTATTTATTTATTTATTTATCTTTGCTCTTTGGGCCACACCTGGCTGTGCTCAGGGGGCCTGCTCCTTCCTGGGGGGCTTGTGGACCACCCCAGGTACCAGGGATCCAGCCCGGGCCGTCTGCCTTCGCCCATCTCCATCCTAACTCTCAGGCCCACGGGACAAACCTGAATGACTTTGTGGCCAGGGGAGGGGTGGGGTTTGGGCTTTGGGCCCCCTGGGGGTTGGGGGTGTCTGTGGTGGGCCGGGGAGGGCGGGCTGCATCCCTCAGACTGCGGCTCCTCCCCAGGCCGCGAGCTGCCCAGGCCCAGGGACACAGCCGGGGCTCCTGGCTGGCCTCTAGGAGCAGCCCTGGACACACGCCGTGTGCCGGAGGCAGCCGGGAAGGTCAGACGTCCTGTGTGCGTGGCGCCTGCTGGCCCGACACCGGCCGAGGGTCTGGAGCCCTGCCAGGGTCCCCTGCGCCTCACCCTGGACTCCAGGGGAGCTGCTGTGGCTGGAACGGGCCCACGCCCGGGCTCCCGCAAGGCTGAGCGGGGTCCCTGGCGTCCCGGACCTGGGGCCGAGCGGAGGGTGGGGTCAGCTACGGAGCCCAGGCCGGGCCAGGCGGCCACAGGCCGGGGGGAGCCTGGTGGGTAGGACGGAGCTGCCGTAGTCAGACGTGCGGGGCGGCCCCCTGGCAGGAAGCCTCCTCTCCACATGCTCCTTCCCTCCTGTGCCTCAGTTTCCTCCACTTTCAGAGGGAGTGGTTGGCAGCCCTGAGCCTGGGAGAGGGTGCTCCGGGCAGGGGCCAGGGTGTGCCGAGAGGAAGTTCAGCCTCCCTGACCCCGAGGATGTGCAGGAATTCCCGGGAATGTGCAATCCCAGCTGCCGGGGCTTCCTGGAGGAGGCAGCACCCTGGGAATGGGGAAAGTAAGGGGGGCTCTGGTAGGGAGACCCGCAAGGAGGCTTGTTGCCAGCCCCCCATTGTCATCAGAGTCCCCCACCCCCTCCTGTCCCGACCTGCGCTGGGAGCTGGTCCTGGGGCCCAGGGGGCGGCCGTTGGCTGGGGGGCCTTGGGGAGAGCGGGAGGCCTGAGGGCAGAGCCCGAGGCTGGCGGGGCAGTGTGGGGAGGGTGGGGGCGGGGCAGCCCGACTCAGACCCACGTCAGCTGCTCAGGCGGCACCGGGTTCCATGAAGCTCCCCGACTCCCTCTCAAGACGAGGGGTGCTGGGGTCGATGGTTCTCTCGTGGGCGATTTCCTTTGTCCCGTCGCTGAGCAGCCCGAGGACTCCCCTCACCCCTGTCCTGACCCCGCTCCTCCTGACACGCCCCTCTGCCGGGGCAGCACCCACCAAGGGCGGCGGCTCTGACCAGTGGCTCTCCCTGCTTCTGAGCTTGGGGCGCCCCTTCGCAGTGAGACGGGGAAGGCTGAGCCCCAGGAACGTGTCCCGTGTGGCCGCTTGGCCCCGCATAGGTGGCCTGAGGTGTTGGGGGGCCTTGGGTGAGACCCTTGCGAGCTTCCAGCCAGCACCCGGCCAGGACGGAGCCCCGAGAGCCCCTCCTGAGCGTCCCCGAGGCGGGCAGGGGCCCAGTGAGGTGCGCGGGGGAGGGGCTTCCTGTGCACGCTCAGAGCTGCCTCCCGCCTCTGGGCTGGTTTTCACTGCGAGTTTGGGGGTGTCCCTGGGGGGGTGTTGGGGGGACGGATGAGCAGAAGTTCACGTCCGACTACGCTGAACGGGCTTCACCGAGTCCTGCCTCCTCAGCCTCGCCGGGACTCTGACCCCGAGAACACGGGCACCCACGCCCGACGGCCACACGCACGCCACCCTCGAGGGTGAGCTGGGGAGTGGGCCCGCGTGTGGGCCCCGCGCCCAGACCCACTCGTCTCGAGAGAGTCAGGGAGCCTCAGGGACCCACCGGTCATCAGCTGGGGCCAGGTGTCCGAGCAGAGGCCGGGGTGGGAGAGTGTGTTCCCACGCAGGGGCCAGGGGTGGGAGAGTGTGTTCCCACGCAGGGGCCAGGGGTGGGAGAGTGTGTTCCCACGCAGGGGCCGGGGGTGGGAGAGTGTGTTCCCACGCAGGGGCCGGGGGTGGGAGAGTGTGTTCCCACGCAGGGGCCGGGGGTGGGAGAGTGTGTTCCCACGCAGGGGCCGGGGGTGGGAGAGTGTGTTCCCACGCAGGGGCCGGGGGTGGGAGAGTGTGTTCCCACGCAGGGGCCGGGGTCCTCAGATGTGACGGCAGACGGGCAGCGTCTGGCACGTGCTTTACTTTTCCCCCATGAAAACCTGCGTTTCTGGTTGCCGACGGCAGATTCCAGGCAGACAGACACACAGACACGCTCTCCACACACGGAACCACACGGGCCCACGCACACACACACGTCTCTCTGCCCTTGGAGCTCCTTGGACCCTTTGAGCCGGCGCAGAGCAGCCATCGAGAACACCCGAGTCAGAGGCGCGGGATGTGGTCTGTCCTTGGGGACACGGGCGACGGCGGGGAGGGAGAAAGGGGGGCCAGACCGTCCACCAGCCTCTGTCCCGCCAGGCCTGCGACTCACGCACGCTCGTCCCGCAAACTTCCCTCCCGCCCCGCCCCGGCCCCCTTGGATTATATAATAGGCCTCAATAACGCCAAATGAGCCATTCTATTCTGCCATATAATTATATATTTAGGGCGCATGTATTTAGGTTAAAAAAAGAAATCCACAGAAAAACACTGAAACAAATTGCAGAGCAATTTAGTCACTGATTATATTTAAGCTGTAGTGTGTCAGCTGTTCTTGGATTTTTTTTTTTTTTCAGAGTTCCCGAATGCGTTAGACGATATTCTGGAGCTATTAAACGTGGGTCTTTATTTTTAAATCAAAGTCATTTTGGAAATGTGAGAAGCACGCGTCTCTGATCTTTTATTTTTGAGACTTATAAAATGTAAAAATGGCATCTTATTGGTCTTTCTGGAACAAGACTTTTATCTGCTTGTTGCATTCAAATAAAAATAATATTATTAACAATAAAATAAAAGCAGCTGTAATTTACTGGGATCTTACTTTTTGGCCAAGTGTTGTGATCTATGTCATGTAGCATCTCATTTAATCTTCGCCACTAATTTAGAAATGGGCGACTGGTCCTGAGCTACTGAGAGTCTTTTCCAGGAACATGCCACTCACTCAGCAAAATTCAGGTGAGAAAGGGATTCGCTTGACCGTTCTTTTTCTGTTGAAAACAATCTTTGTATCAAGGCACTGAGACTTACAAAGCCGTCCATAGTTGAGTCTCTGGCATGTAATATTCTAGCGCCAGTCCCACCACCAGCGTCAGCTTCTTGCCACCAGTGTCCCCAGCTTCCCCCAACCCTCCTGCCTGCTCTTCGACTGGCACATTTAAGGTCTGGTTGCTACAGTTTGGATCTCTTGTTTCCTGAGTCCTTGACTCTTGAGCTCACCTCCACCCACTAATGTACTGGAGGCCCTTGACCCCTGACCCCTGCTACTTCCTGTCTTCCTCTTCTTGACTCCGCCTCAATTTCTTCCCCTCTCTGTCCTTCTCCTTCCCATACTCTGGGGTCAAGGCTGGTCTCGGTATCCCCCGCTTTGATACCTTCCTTTCCCTCTTCTAGTTGTCCCACAGATAAGTAAGATCAGCCTGTGTTTGCTATCATTATTATTCATTGTCACTGTCACTGTCATCCTCTTGCTCATCGATTTGCTCAAGCGGACACCAGTAGCGTCTCCATTGTGAGACTTGTTACTGTTTTTGGCATATCAAATACACCATGGGTAGCTTGCCAGGCTCCGCTGTGAAGGCAAGATACTCTTGGTAGCTTGCTGGGCTCTCTGAGAGGGACGAAGGAATCGAACCCTGGTCAGCCGCGTGCAAGGCAAACACCCTACCCGCTGTTTTTATATATACACTTGAAATTACTGTCACTGTCACTGTTATCCCATTGCTCATCAATTTGTTCGAGCGGGCACCAGTAACGTCTCTCATTGAGAGATTTATTGCTACTGTCTTTGGCATATCCAATACGCACGGGTAGCTTGCCAGGCTCTGCCGCGCAGGCTCCATACTCTCAGTAGCTTGCCGGGCTCTCCGAGAGGGGCGGAGGAATCAAACTCAGGTTGGCCTCGTGAAAGGCGAACGCCCAACCACTGTGCTATCGCTCCAGCCCACACTTGAAATTAATTTAATTTAATTTAATTTATCTTTTGTCTTATTATACAAGAAGGGAGACATCCACGACATTGGCAACTATCGCCCAATCTGCCTGTTGTCTGTCGTCTACAAGTTATTCACTCGAGTCATCCTGAATAGAATAGGCGGAACACTAGGCAGAAGGACAACCATGCGAGCAAGCTGGGTTCTGAAAAGGATTCAGCACCATCGACCATATCCACACAGTGACCAAACTCATTGAAGTTTCGTGAGAGTTCAAGATGCCGCTCTGTCTAATGTTCATTGATTTAAAGAAGGCCTTCAATTCTGTTGAGACTGAAGTGGTCATCGAAGCCCTAACCAAACAGGGTGTTCAAACTCAGTACATCAAGATCCTCCTCGAGCTGATTACGGATTCACCACCAGGATCTCACCATTCTACAAGGAAGTGATCATTGATGTAAAGAGAGGGGTTCGGCAGGGCGATATCATTTCACCAAAACGCTTCAGTGCCACCCTCGAGAACATCATGCGAAGACTGGAATGGGAAGGAATGGGAGTGAAGATAGATGGTCGGCAATTATACCACCTCTCTTTGATGGTGACATTGTTCTAATAACACCAAACATTAGCCAAGCAGCACAAATGCTGGCCGATGGGGCCGGAGCGATAGCACAGCGGGTAGGGCGTTTGCCTTGCACGCGGCCGACCCGGGTTCGATCCCCGGCATCCCATATGGTCCCCCCAGCACCGCCAGGAGTAATTCCTGAGTGCAAAGCCAGGAGTAACCCCTGAGCATCGCTGGGTGTGACCCAAAAAGCAAAAAACAAAACAAAACAAAAAAAACAAATGCTGGCCGACTTCGACCATGAGTGTGGAAAGGTCTGACTGCAGCTGAATCCCAGCAAAACAATGTTCATGAAAAATTAACTAGTCCCTGACATTCCATTTGCTCTCAATGGAACAAACATCTCCGAATGCAGCAGCTATGTGTACCTGGGTCGAGAACTCAACATGAGGAACGACTTGGCGCCAGAACTGCGCAGGAGGAAGAGAGCAGTATGGAACGCCTTCAAGAGTGTTGAAGAAATGGTTAAGAGGACGAAGAATCTATGGCTCCGGGCACATCTTTTCGACTCCACCATTCTCCCTGCACTAACATACACCTCAGAGACCTGGGCCCTACGAAAACAGGATGAGAATGCTATTCGGGTATCCCAAAGAGGAATCAAAAGAGCTATGCTAGGAGTATCACGTCTCACTCGAGTGAGAGAAGGAATCCAGAGTTCCGACCTCTGTCGACGGTCAAGAATCAGGGATGCTGTCTCATTTGCCAAGGCATCAAAAATCAGATGAGCCAGACATGTAATGTGATTCAGAGATGACCGCTGGACTAGAGCTGTTACCGACTGGATTCCACAGGACATCAAAAGACCGCGTGGGCGCCCACCGACGAGATGGTCAGACTTCTTTGTCAAAACTCTGAATGAATGGTTTGAGGCTCTTCCTGTTCCTGGAGCGAGCAGATACCATTGGGCTACACTAGCACGCGACAGGGATGAATGGAGATGTTACTGGTGCCCACTCGAGTACATCAAAGATCAACAGGATGACAAGTGATGTAAATGATATAAGCGGTATCTTTAGTCTCTTTATCTGTAAATGGAAACACACTGGAACTAAATTCACTTCACTTGTATCACTTGTAGTCCCGTTGATCTTTGATTTGCTCAAAACTTAATAATAAAATTATTATTATTATTATTATTTTTTGGGGGTCACACCTGGCGATGATTAGGGCTTCCTCCTGGCTCTTCACTCAGGAATTTCTCCTGGTGGTGCTTGGGGGACCCTATGGGTTGCCGGGGATTGAACCTCGGTCAGCTGCATGCAAGGCAAATGCCCTCCCCTCTGTATTATCACTCCGGCCCTATTTTTAACACTTGGAGCAGTCATGATCCTCTCCTCCATCCTGACTTAAGATTTGGTTTTCTCCCCATTTTGCAGCTGGGGAAACTGAGGGCCAGAGGGACTGTGATTTGCCCCCAACACAGCTCACCTTCCTGGGGGCTGGGGGGGGGGGCTCGGAGCAGAAAGCAAAGCCACACAAACACGGGCCAACAGATTCCGGCTCGAGCGCCCACCCACCATCCACACAGAGAAACTGAGCAAAACCACACGCAAACCACTCTGACACCGAGCACTTCCCCTGAGCATCAACCGGACCAGAAGCAGCGTCTGGTGGCAGTGACAGGAGGGAACTCGGTGCTTGCTGGCATCTGGCTGGAAGTCTGGGTCAGGGGGAGCAACCTTGGCCACATGCCGGGGGCGTGGCCCTGAGTGGGTGGGGGGCGTGAGCCCACCCGGCCCTGTGTCCCAGGCCAGGGCAGCTGGGCTTCCTGTCAGAGGACTTTGCAGGACGTCCTCCTGACGTCCACCCAGAGCCCTCGGGGACCAGAGAAGCTCGGGCTCGTCCGTCAAGCACAGGCCCGTCAGTGCTGCTGGCCCGATGCTTAGGAAGCGAAGGCTCCCAGGGCGGCCCTGGCAAGGGTTCTGCACACTCAGCAAAGCGGGGTGGGGCGGAGGCCCGCGGGCCGCCCTCCCGAGCAGGCCCTTAATTTATGGGAGCTGTGGACGCGCTGGCGGCCGAGAGAGGGAGATCCGGGAAGGGGCGATGAGTCACGGGGATACTCTCTTCTTCTATTTGACAGCACAGGAAGCATCAGCCAAGCCTGCTCTGAGGGGAGCACACAGCACCGGGCCCTGTCCACGGCTCCCGGGACTCCCCTGGGGCAGCCAGCCAGAAGGCGCCCGCAGGCGGGGCCGTGGGCCCCTCGTGCTGGTGGGATCCGCAGGAAGGCGCCAAAAGGCCCCGGGGGGGGCGGGGCTGGCTTGTCTCAGGGGCCCCTGGGCCTGCTCGGGCTGGGCTGCCCTGGGCCAGGCTTGTAACGAGAAACCTGGACCTATAGAAAGTTGTTGTTCTATTCTAGAAAGATCTATAGAAAGTCACTGTTCTATTCTAGAAAGAGCTACTCGGTAGCGGAGTTCCCCGAGGGGCCATTTCTGGGTGCAGACTGGGGGGACGCGGGAACCAGGGGCCTCTGTTGGTGCGTGGAACCTGGTCCTCCCATTCCCACCCCACGGCGCCCCCTCCCAAGCCCCCGGACTCTCGGTCAAGGAGCCAAAAGGCCGGGAAGAGCAGCTGGGGGTGCGTGTTCTGGAATTCCATCCTTCAGCGACCCCGACTCCTGCGGGCAGTGCTCGGCTCCCGGAGAGAGACGCTCTCGAGCGCTGCAGGTGACTAGGTGATGCAATGTGCCAACCCGGTATCCCGCCCCCGCCCCCTGGGCACCTGGACAGACCTGGTGTGTCCTCCCAGATTGGCTCTGATGAGAGGTCTTGCTTCTCCGCTCTGACCCCGCACTGCTCTCCACTCCCTTAAAATAAATACCGTGACGTTCATCCGAGTGTGATTTTAGAAACACTTTAAGGAAAGATGGTCAATGAAAGGGCCCCTCCCCCTGGCGCAGGCCGGACTCTCCCGGGACTCTCGCCCCGACCCCAGACCTGATGGTGTGATATGGGTGGGGTGTGCTGGGGTTGTTCTAGCCCCTTGGGAGAGTGGGTGCATTAAGTCCGCCAGCCTCTACTGCCCCTTCCCCTGGCACGAACCTTCCTCAGCCTGTCTGCTCAAAACCTCCCTGACAGGGTGTTGGTCTCGACTCTTCTCGCATTGCTCGGAGCGTGTTTATTAGTGGGTGTAGCGGCCCGTGGGGCAGACTGCTGTTGTCTCAACCCTGACTTCTCTTCTCTGTGAGTCGGGGCACCGGGGTGTGTTCTCCGTCCACACTGTGTGTCCGGCATGGGCCTCTGTAGGGTTGACCAGGTGCCCCGTCAACTTGCTTCCCATCATGCCACGGGAAGGAGGGTGCCAGGCCAACACACACACTGGCTGCTTAGACTCAGACAGGAAATGACTCCTATTGGGTTCTTTTTATTTATTAGTTTGTTTTCATTGAATCGCCAGGTCTGTTACAAAGCTTTCGTGATTGAGTTTCAGTCATACAACGATCAAACACCCATCCCTCCACCGCTGTGCATTCGCCACCACCAATGTCCCCATTTTCCACCACCAAATTCCTCCTGCCACCCCCAGCCCACCCCATCCCCTGCCTCTATGACAATTTCCCCCCCACACACACTCTTTCTCTCTCTACTTTTGGGCATTATGGCTTGCCATACAGATACCGAGAGGCCATTCTAGTTGGTCCTTTGTCTACTTTCAGCACACAGCTCCCATCCCAAGCATCCCTCCAACCATCATTAAGTTAATGTGAGACTAACACCCAGGGGCCAGGAAGATTGCTCCGTGGTTGGAATCTGCCTCATGATCCGGGGGAGAAGGCAGCTGGGATTGAGAAGGGATCACTAAGTCCCACTGGGTTCTTGTTTCATTGACCAAAGAAGATCGGAGATTTGGCCGCATTTCATTCGAGATGGGGCCTGTTCGGGGTGCTATGGCCGGAGACTTGCCGCATTTCCAAAGGAACCGTGGAAGCTTAATCTCACCCTGTTTCTGGAAGAAAGCAAAGCCAGATGCATTTGGAAAATAGACCAACGACTCCACATGCATTTCTGATTTGTCACCCACAATGACTTCAGTCCGGCTCATTCCTTCAGGATATTTTTTTTTTTCTCCTTTCAATTTTGAGAATTAGAGATTAAATCTGCTGCTTCCAAACGGAAATACTTTCTTGGTGTGGCTTCAGGAGGGTGGAGCCCTCGGTTTTCTGGATGCTTCTGTGACTGTTTTCTTTGATTACTCTATTCCTCAGGAATTCCCCCGCTTCCCCAATGACAGCCAGTCCTTCCTCGGTTTCCTGGCTTTATGATTCTCATGGCGTTCAGGATCCGGCTCCTGTGTTTCTGCAGGGACACACGGGTGTCCATGCCATTGCTCAGGGTCGCTGCCCCACAGTCAGAGGGTGGCAGCGTGTTCTCAGACTGCCCACGTGAGATAAACGCTGAGGGAGAGGCAGGGGAAGCAGCCGGAGGCTCCACGTCTCTGTCTCGGTGAGGCTCTGTCCTCCCATGTGGCTGGGGCTGGCTCTGGGGATTGTGACTCCACCAAACCGGTAGGACGGCAGCCACGGCCACCCTGGGCTGTGGAGGAGTCGGGTCAGGAGGGCTGCACTGTGTGGGGGCAGCCCGCAGCGCAGGGGCCGGGGTGCCGGAAGCTTGGGCGCTCAGTCCTGTCACTGCGGCCCCCTGCCGATTTCTTGGGTTGTTTGTTTGTTTGGGGGGGCACACTCAGCAGTGCTCCCGGCTTAGTGCTCAGAGCTCACTCCTGGCCAGGCTCAGGGGATCACGAGGGAGACCAGCGACCGTGCCGTCACTCCGGTGCCCCCGTGTTAATCTCTATTATCTCTGCAGCCTCGGCGGCGACCCGGCTCAGAGCCCTGACAACAGCGGCAGGGAGATGTCGAGCATACGGGCAGGGGCTGGCTCCGAACCCGGTGCTCGCTTCCGCTCTGGCCCAGGGACTGGCCCAGGGGGCTACACTGACAGCAAATAGCCGACATGGAAACCCCCCACCAAGAGGGCACGTCTGCTGAAATTGAAGCTGGGGGCTCTTTGCCCCGGAGCTGTGGTGGGGGCAACGGGAGGGTCCCAGCGCCAACGCCCCCTCGGAAGCGAGTCAGAGCACGAAGAGGGTCACCCGCACTCCAGGCAGGCGGGCGCACGGCTGGCTTCCTTTGCCCAGGAGTGAACCCCTAGGGTCCGGGCACCAGGATAGGTTGGGGTACCCCCACATTTCTCCTGGCCTATGGAGTCCCTTTTTTCATTTATACAATTTTTTATTTATTTTAATTTCTGAGGAAAATGGTTCCCGGGAGCTAATGACATTAAGATGTCGCCTGGACTTTTGGCCGGCAGATCTTCAGTGAAAGCAGATGGCCACAACGGTATTAGCAACGAAAGGCTGCAGTAAAGCTTTTAATTGAAAACAATTGGACCCTGCTGGATGGTAATTACCTTGGCTGCTTGCAAATAATATCCTGCCCCTGGTGCCATGTAGGAAAGGCTGGGAGGGAGGGATGGCAGGAACTGCAAAGGCAAACAATTCACGGATAAAGCAGCGAGTGGACCGTCTGCTTGGAGAGGGCTGGACGGCAGCTGTCTGTGGAGGGAGAGCTCCCCACGCTGCTGTCTGGCCCTCCAGAGACGACCGTGCCCACTGGGTAACTTCCTTTCTAGCTCTGCTGGGGGCGCTGTGGAGGGGGCCGGGCAGCGCCCTCCTCCTCAGATGCAGGCCCCGCAGACCCCGCGCCTCCTCCTCAGATGTGGGTCTCACAGACCCTGCGCCTCCTCCTCAGATGCCGGTCTCGCAGACCCTGCACCTCCTCCTCAGATTCGGGTCCCGCAGACCCCGTGCCTCCCTCTCAGATGCAGGTCTCACAGACCCCGCGCCTCCCTCTCAGATGCAGGTCTCACAGACCCCGCGCCTCCCTCTCAGATGCAGGTCTCACAGACCGCGCGCCTCCCTCTCAGATGCAGGTCTCACAGACCCCGCGCCTCCCTCTCAGATGCAGGTCTCACAGACCGCGCGCCTCCCTCTCAGATGCAGGTCTCACAGACCGCGCGCCTCCCTCTCAGATGCAGGTCTCACAGACCCCGCGCCTCCCTCTCAGATGCAGGTCTCACAGACCGCGCGCCTCCCTCTCAGATGCAGGTCTCACAGACCCCGCGCCTCCCTCTCAGATGCAGGCCCCACAGACCCCCTGCCTCCTCCTCAGGTGCAGGCCCTGCAGACCCCGTGCCTCCTCCTCAGATGCAGGTCTCACAGACCCCGTGCCTCCCTCTAGGCCTGTCCCCTGGGTAAGTGTTCCAGGCCAGGGCTCCCGCTTCACTGCGACCAAGGCCACCTTTTCCTCTGCAGTCGCTCTTCACACTAAAGAGACTCTACTTGCAACTCCCCCGCCCCATGATTATATGAGGCCCTGGCCCTTTCATTCACTTACTTATACCCTTTAATGGGTTTATCAATAGTTTACAGCAGGATTGAACGCCAGGGGTTAGTGCCACCCTCCCTCTACCAATTGTCATCATCTCCACCACCAGTGTCTCAGGGCCAGCCTGCCCACAGAGAGCCCTCCCTCCCTCACCCCCGCGCCTCCTCTGCCCGGCGTCAGGGTTCCACTCAGTCTAGGAGTTATTTTTGTGGTTGTTTCCCTGGCCTTACTGATTTCTACTCCGCACGTAAAGGATCCACCTGGGAGTTGTCTTTCCCTACGGACTCGTTTCTCTCAGCACCTCAAGCGACACCTCCTCTGGCTCCAGGCACAACGCTGTCCTTTGAAGGGGGGTAGCTCTCCACCAGGGTGCAGGCCCCACCGTCCACACCTGCCCCTCTTTGGGTGGGCACGGAGGTGGACCCCACCCACTGGATACTGGGAACAGTGCCACTGTGAACTTAGGGGTGCAAATACCTTTCTGGATTATTGAGTCTTTTACTTAGCAAAGTAGTTTCATAGCAGTTGGACAAACGTAACCTTAATCATTTGGAAAATGCGAACTTCAGAACTTTCTTAGTCAAGGATTTGAATGTGGGCTCTCCTGCATCTCACTAATGCCCAGGACTGATCCTGAACGTGGACCCTGGAGGGATGCTCCCATCAGTCAGCCCAAATGATGGGGCGTCTTTCACTGCATTTTACTTAGACGGGCCAAGTTTCTTCTCCTGTCTTAGTTTTCCTCTCCTCCTTCTCTCGTCTTTCCATCTACCTCCCCTTCAGTCCCTTCTTTTGATCATTTGAACGTGGAGTGGTCAGGCTACCCCAACCCTCCCTGACTACAGCTCAACAACTCCCAACGGTGCAGAAAGACTCAGCCAGCAGCCGCCCTGCTCCATAAGCCAGTGCCCAGCCCACTGGGTGAGCACAGACGCTGAGTCTCCGGCAGCCTCAGCCACCCTCAGGCCTCAGGCCGAAAGCATTCTCTGCTCTGAATGCATGTGCTCAGTGCAGATACTGAAAGGTTAGCGTGCATGTCCCTTTACCTACTTTCGGCACTCAGGTCTTGTCCAGAATGATCATTTCCAACTATTATTGTCACACTGGTCCCTTCTCTATCCTAACTGCCCTCCAACCCATACGCACTTGTTGGGAGCTTCCAACCATTGACCAGTTCTCCTATCCCTCGCCTTGGGTATTAGTCTCATACTATTTTTTAAATATTCCACAAATAAATGCAGTCATTCTATCTCTGTACGTCTGCTGTCTGAGAGAGAGAGAGAGAGACAGAGACAGAGACAGAGAGAGGGAGGGAGGGAAAGAGAGAGGGAGGGAAGAGAGAGAGAAGGAGGGAGGGAGGGAGGAAGAAAGAGAGATGGAGGCAGGGAGAGAAGTGCCTGCCCTAGACTTGAGGATGGGGGTGGGGCTGCTGGAGGGAAACTGGAAATATTGGTGGTGGGAAATGTGCACTGGTGAAGGGATGTGTGTTGGAACATTATATGACTGAAACCCAATCATGAACAACTTTGTGACTATTTACTTCACTGCAATTCAAGCAATAGCACAGCGGTTGGGTGTTCGCCTTTCACGCAGCCAACCCGAGTTCGATTCCTCCGCCCCTCTCGGAGAGCCCGGCAAGCTACTGAAAGTATGGAGCCCGCACGGCAGAGCCTGGCAAGCTACCCATGCGTATTGGATATGCCAAAAACAGTAACAATAAGTCTCTCAATGAGAGACGTTACTGGTGCCCGCTCGAACAAATCAATGAGCAACGGGATGACAATTAAAACTAGATAAAAATAAATTTCCATATAAATATATAAAAATATATAAAACTATATCATTGTCAATGTATCACTGTCATCCTGTTGTTCATCGATTTACTCCAGCAGGCACCAGTAACGTCTCCATTTGTCCCAGCCCTGAGATTTTAGCAGCCTCTCCTTACTCATCTTTCCCAATGATTGGAGGCTCTTTCAGGGTCAGGGTAATGAGACTGTGATTGTTACTGTTTTTGGCATATTGAATATGCCTCGGGGAGCTTGCCATATGATTTTATGGTACATGATTTTTTTTTGAAATCTATGATTTTATGGAAGATGAATAGGGAGTGTCTTATGATGTGTTTGCAGCTGCGTGGGCCAGGAATATGTTCACTCACGTGTGAGGCTAGGCCCAAGCATGTGGAAAGTGGCCTGGAGTGTGGCAGTGGTTGGATAGTGGAGGTAGAGAGGCTGCTGGGGCTGGGTCCCTTGGGGCGGGGAGAGCTCTCACCCACCCCCTCTGGGGTGCCCTGAGTGGAAACAGCCTCTGACACGGAGTCCCGTGGCATGGTTATGGGAGCCGCGACCATGCCACTGGGAACATATATTTATACATACATGTTCTCTCTATATTTACTCTCTCTATATATATACTCTGCAAATCATGCCTATTGCCTATTTAATTAGCAATGCAAATTTCAGTTTCGTTGACTTACCAGATTATGTGAATGAAAGAATATAAATACAGTTCTTGGTATCAGATTTTGTTTGAGAGAGATGTAATAGGAAGAAGTAAGTTAGTTCCAAACACCCCATAATTTTTCATGGGCAGTTAAGAGAACTACTTGCCATTGGCGTCATGCCACGTAATTGTGCAGTGTAATTGCTTCTTAGGGCCCTGGAATATCTGTTCTATAGCATCCAATTTTATAGGTATTTTTAGGTGTATTTTTTTATTGATTTGGTGTACACACAGAAATACGCCGTTCCTGGATTGATTGGATACTAGAGTGAAGCTGTAACATTTAGGGCATCGATTCCTAATCTGTAAAACTGTTTATTCGGGTGCTGCATGCATTTGTTACTTTGTGTCAGCATCTTAGCATTCAAAAGAATATTCGGGGTGCGAGTGTGTTCCCTGGGATAGATGGAAGGTCTGGGCTCAGCTCTCCCGGGACTTCTCGCAGGAAGTGGAGGACAGGGGAGGGCAGGGGAGGGCAGGGGACGCTTGGCTTGGTGGACTCTGTGCTGGGCAGGCCCTGGCTCTCTAGGCTCCCACATGTGTTTCTCACGGAGGCAACCAGCTAGATACTGGTTGGTCAAATGAATCAAGGAAGTTATTGATTCTTCCAGAAGCGAATGCAGTCAACTGGTGACTTTCCTCCGCCTTTATTTGAGCAGACCTGGGATGTTCCTGGCGATATCTGACAAGAGACATTGTCCACAACCAAGAAATATTTACAGAGCCTCTTCCCGGTCCTGTACAGAGGTCCCCTTGGTCACTTTCCCAGGGTGATCGTCATGGCTGCCCTGACTTCTACACCAAGGCGTTGCCTGACTCAGGCATTATTTCGTTTTGACTGATCCCTGCTCCTTCTTCCTTGTGACCTCCCTTGGGGACTCACAGAAGTTGAGGTTACGAGGCCTCGTGTAATCTAAGGAACGGCAGGGGGAGGCTAGTCCTTGAGGTGTTCGCAAGCCAGACTAAAAGGCTGATGTAGAGCACAGTTCTTGGTTTTGAATGATTGTCTATCTCTGTTCTTTGACGTGGTGAGTAGGGATCAGAGTGAAGAGGGGAAGGAGGGCTTACGTGGGAGGCAGGAAAGGTGGATTTGGGCTCCAAGGGGCGCTGATATTTATTTCCGGGTCCTGGGGATCTTACGGATGGTTGTTGGCCCCAAATGGCTGAGGTTCCATGGGTTACAGCTAGAGGGGTTGGCTGGAGGGTGAGGGAGCCTTACGCTCCCCTTCCTGTGAAGTGAATGATTTACTCCCTTTTCTCTGATTGAATGGAATCTGTAAAGCCTTTGGGACTCTCTGGATAAAGTGCTCTACAAACACATCAGGTAAGTTTGGGTTTTATTACAGAGAAGCCCGATTAGAAGGGAAAATGGGAGCTAAGCGAAACGTATGGATTCATTGCCAGAGGGAGCCTCTTTTAACATAATTGTTTCATGAAACAAATATGTGATAAAGGAGTTCCAGTCATCTGCACGCTATAAATTGTATTTGATAGAGTTGCATTTGAGTGCAGGTGCAGCACTTATTTTGTGAATAATTAATATCATATCTGTAGCCTGGCAAAGTTCTATCTGATCACTCGAAGACAGGGTTTTCCTCAATGGGGCCAGCGTAGGGGTCAGGTAGGGCATTTGCCTTGCATGCAGCCGACCCAGGTTCAATCCCTGGCATCTCATATGGTCCCTCAAGCACCGCCAGGAGTAATTTCTAAGTGCAGAGCCAGGAGTAACCCCTGAGCATTGCTGGGTGTGACCCAAAAAGAAAAAACACAAAAAACAGGAACACAAACAGTTTCCCTCAAGATCTCCAGCGAGGCCCCTGGTGACAGGCTCAGGAGCTGCTTCCGGCAAGCCCAGCTCCTCTCAAGGCTCTGCGTGTGCACGCGTGTGAGCGTGTGAGCGTGTTGGCTGGATGCTACCTGGGAAGGAGCAGGCAGCCTGTGCGGGGCAGCGAGGGAGGAGAGAGGGCCAGGCATGCTCCCATTTCCCGGCAGTCTGAGCATGTCCCCAGCCGGCCACTGTGGGCCCGTGGGCTGGGGACGTGGTGCTGGCAGACAGTGTTTGGTGCTCCCCAGAGAATCGAGCCAAGATAACGTTGTCTAAAAGGGAAGATGTTTGCCAAAGGATTTCAGAAACGTTCACAGGTAAGTGTTGTTGAATGAGTTCAGTGTTGGATGAGTTTAGCACCAAGGTCCGAAAGCACAATCCAGATGGATAAGAATCCTCCCCTCCCCTCCTTCCCCTCCCCTCCCCTCCCCTCCCCTCCTCTTGCTTCATCTCCTGCTTCTCTCTTTCCTGCTCCTCCTCCTCCCTTTCTCCCCTCCTATTCTCCCTCTTCTCCTTCTACTCTCTTCATACATGTGATGTTAGGGGAGCGTGTTCCCAAGTGGCCTGAGGGGCACCTAGGTTTCAAGCTGCTACCACCTTTCACACATGGCCGTAGTGTTTGGTAAGTAATAAATAATACCTGTGTTGCATATAAAAATGGAATATGGCAATAATATAGACCTGTAGATCAGTAAACATGTAGATACAGAAGCAACATAATTCCCATACTATGTAATAAACAGGCTGGAGCCATAGCACAGCGGGTAGGGCATTTACCTTGCACGTGGCCAACCTGGGTTCGATTCCCCTGTCCCTCTCAGAGAGCCTGGCAAGCTACCGAGAGTATCCCGCCCACACAACAGAGCCTGGCAAATTACCCATGGCGTATTCAATATGCTAAAAACAGTAACAACGAGTCTCACAAAGGAGACGTTGCTGGTGCCCGCTTGAGCAAATCGATGAACAGCCGGACAGCAGTGCTACAGTGCAGTGCTATGTGATAAATGATGTTGTCAACAGAAGCTTGAGTGATAGGCCAGGAGAACAAAGCTGCTCCCATCAGTGAGAACAGTGGTGCCCTCTAAGCACCACTCTCATCAGCTAGACTCACCAATGGTGGCTGGTTTGTGGAAGGGGGCAGCAGCTTTAAACTCTTCATCTTCCTGGCAGCTGACCACTTAGCCCCCTTGCTGCCTTCCCCGGGCTAAGGAGACACGTAGACAGAATACGGCCCCCGCCCTGTTTGAAGCAACCGTTATTATCCTCTTATTAATTTTGCTGCTTTGTAATCATGGATGTTAAACAGCACTAAAGAGGCTGAAGTCATTTAGGAAAACATTGGCTCATGTCCGCCCTGTGCCCGCCCTGCGCAGCTGTCCAGCGCAAGCAAGGCCAGGCCCACTGAGCTGGGCTGGTTCCGGGGGGCTCGCTACGCCGTGAGCTATGTGTGAAGACTTGGGATGTACGTTTGGATCAGCCGATTGAGAGTTATTGGGCAAATGACTTCATTTCTCCATCAGGCAGCTCACTTCCACCTCAGTGACCGCCTGGCCGGCGCTGGGCTCCTGGCCACATGCAGTAACTTCTAGAACACGACCACCAGTGCTCAGTCCCCTCTCATCTGCCCACTGCTTGCCTCGGGAGCAGGTTTCCTATTACGTTTGAGGGTTTTCCAAAGAGAACAACGGCGCCTGTTTGCTCGAGTGGCTGGTTTGAAGCAGAGTACCATTCTCCTCGCTAAGCGCAGAGCAGGTAGAGAAGCTTCCCGAAGCATCTGGTCTGTGGGTTTGGCCTGGGGCACCAACATTCATTCTCGTAAAATAAAATGAGGCTGAATAACCGCCTCTGTAGTTAGGCCAGGAAAGCTCCACGCCAGCTCTGCAGAGACGCACTGAGTCATGCTCGGGAAGGAAGGGTGACTTGACTGGCAGGTCAAAGGCCGAGTCGGACTGCGGAGTGTAAGCCAGGTGGGATCGGGCAGCGGGGACAAGGTCCCCACAGACAGGGGCGCCTGCCTGCTTCTTGTCGGACGCCGTCCCTTGGCCTGGAGAAAAATGTTTGCTAAATGAGTCACTAGAACAGAAGGTAGAACACGACAGCGAGTCTTCTCCAGGGGCGGGAGCACCCCTGTCTGCGTGATGCCACGTAAACCACAGACCCGAGTGGGAATGGCCAGAGGCCCTGCCCTGCTGTTGTCCCGTGGGGGGAGAGAGGGGCCGGTCCCCAAGGTGTGCCTGGACCCCCACCATCCTCTCTTCCTCACCTTCTGTCAGACCTTACACTTGCTTTGGACTAATAAATGACGGCAGCTCTGGGGGTAACTCGCAGAGGTAACTAGGTCCCTAATCGGTCGTCTTTCTATCGCTCACAGGGGATGACTTTGCACGTGCTTGACCTGATTCCTTGGGCCTTTAAAGGATGCTCTGGAGCTCCGGGGTTGGAAGCCAGAGGCGCTCTCTCCCGCTGGTCGGGAAGGAGCGTGTCAGCGTGAGCTCTACAGTCACCCTGTTGGAGTTTTCCAGCAACCGTGTGAACTTGGCAAAGCACTTGCGACTCACAAGGGGCCGAACCCAGCTTGACACAGTGATTCCAGCACTGAATGGTCGTGTGTATGGAACTACGCTAAGCTGGGCTCCTGACTTGCAAAAACTCAAGACCATGAAGGGATGTTATTTCAAGTCACTAAATTTGTGCTCATTCATGATGCAAGCATAGAAAGCCATTACAGGAGCAGCTTTGTATATTTAGATCATATTCTGTGTTTTAGTGCATGACGAGGCAACAGCATCAATAACAGTTAATGCTAATTAGTCCCTTTCACAGTAAAATATTTTTTTTTTACTTTTTTTGGGGTGTGGGGTCACACTCAGCAGTGCCCAGGGGTTCCTCCTGGCTCTGCACTCCAGAATTACTCCTGGCAGTGCTGAGGGATCATCTGGGATGCTAAGGATCACACCTGAGTTGGCCGTATGCAAAGCAAACGTCCTCCCCACTGTACTATTGCTCCGGCCCCCCAAATATTGTAGATAAGATCTGGAACCAAGTGTAAAATTGGGGAAGGGGTTTGCTTCCCTGTTATTGGGCTCTAGGAACCCACAGATAACTTTAGGGGTCTATTCAGAGAAAAGTGAATAAATCGGCATAGACAGAAATTTAAGAGTTTCATAATAATTCTATCCTTTTTTTTTAAAAAAATGCTTCTTTTCTGAAAATGTTTGTGTTTCTTCATATGGGTCCTCTCTGCTTTCCTTATAGTCTACTGTATGATATCGAGGCTCATTCGTGTTTTACTTGATAGGCAAATGGAGTTGAAATGAGTTGAAATAATTGCAGGTGTCCCTGGCACCTGAGTTTCAGCAGAAACCAATCCAAGCACCTATGTTTTTGCAAGTTAGAAGGAACCCACAGGGCCGGGCTGAAGAGACAGCTCAACCTGCTCAGTGCACAGGTGTGAAAAACTAAAGCTCGCCGAGGGGTGTGTGCACTTTCGGGCTCTCCGGGCAGCTCTGTCTCACCGCCCGCGTTTGGTGCCCTGGAACGGCTGTGTGTGCTGTCGGTCAAGGGCCGGCGACAGAAGGAAGAAGGCAAAACTGGTTGCTTGATCAGTTACTTTTGTTCTCTCTCTCTGCTTCTCTCCCGGCTCTGGATCTCTCTCTGGATCTCTGAATCTGGCCCCCAACACACTCTTACAGCCTAGTTAAATCCTCCCAGCAAGAGGGGTTTGGGGCGTACACATAGGTGTGGTCACAATCAATAGGGTAAGGTTCCTTTCCCTCAGGGGATGCTTCTCCTAGGACTTAATTCTCTTTCAGCAGGAGGATCCACCCACGGGTGGAGTCCCATGAGTGTGTTTCTCCTCTCCTCAACCAGTAAACATATAAGAATTCATAATATTAATCATTTTGTATGGACACAATAAGAAATGCATTAAAGCTTATAGAATTGCTCTTCTGGGGCCATCTCGATCTCAGACTACAGTGCTCAGGCCGGAACAATCTTTCCTATCCCTAGCAGGGTCCTAGTCTCGTCATTACTTTTGGATCATGACAGCATTTGTCTATGATCAAGCTCTTAACTTATAGTTAAGCATTAGGCACTTTGGCCAGGCCCATCTCGATGCCAGGATAGCACATAACTCACCGCTTGCCCTGGATCCGTCCCGTCCCTCGTTGGGACCCTGCTTTTGGGGTGCTAGGAACTGAGGGCAACTGAGGCTTAAGTGGAGAAAGCAGATGCCCGGGAATGAATAATATTCGAAGCCAATTAAGTCCCAAGTTTCGTGTCTATACAAAAAGGACATTGCTTTAAAGTAAATTATTAAAAAGGCATAAGGGGAGGAGAAAGGCAATATTAACTTATAATATAAATTCAGTATCCTAGGAAGGTCTGACCTTACGAATTAGCAGAGTCAGATTAGGGGGAGAAGCTGATTAACTCTTTTTGGGGAAGAGAACATAGAGAAGTGATTACAGCTAAATAAAGGGTTGGGAGAGATTCGGGAACACCTTGATGGGTGAGACTGGGGTAAGCCTAAACTCCAGGAAAAACCGGGACAAGCTCCTTGTGGCAAGGGGGGAGAGGATAAAGTAATGTCATCCTACACACGGGGGGGACTTGGGGGTCCATCCCCCGCAGCACGTGGCCCCCTGAGCACCATGGGAAGGAGCCCCAAGCATGGAGCAGAGTGGCCCCCAAGCTCTGGGTGTGACCCAAAGCAGGAGAATCCCAAAGATCAGCTTCTGGGCCATGAAAGGAGAAGGTCACACCTGCCTTTTAGGGCCTCAGCACCTGGCACATGGCAAGACCAGCTGTGTCACATTTGACACAGAACCGTTTCCCCAGGCCCTGCTTCACGTGGATTCCTGCTTCTGCTACGTGTGCGCCAAGCTGACTTTACACACCACTGGGTATAGCCCTGTAGACTGAATTCCCATCTGGGAATAACGAAGAAAGCTGCCTATAATTTAGTGGCACGTTTGGCATGTGGACAGAGGAGGAGAGTTTGGAAATTCTCACAGTAACTTTAACTCTTGGCAAGAGACCTTTATATTGAGGAGGGGTGGGGTTTGGGGTCATGGTGCTCTGGGGCCACCCTTGGTGGTGCTTGGATGACCATTGGGTGCTGGGTCTGAGCCAGGGTCAGGCACGTGTAAGACAGAGGCCGTCAGCCCTGCGCAATCTCTCTGAAGGACACAGTTCCTTCCACTGTCACGAGCAGACTCCTGGTGGCAGCTGCCCGCAGGAGATGACAGCACCACACAGGCCGATGCCTGTCCCCCGGGCGCTCTCTGGAACAGCTGCAGGGTGACAGGCCTGTGGCACAGCTCCTAGGCCATGCTGTGTCTCCATATCTTCCCACGCTTCTCTCGGCCGTGAACATCACCATGCACGGTCTAGATCTACGAGTGGTTTGATAACGTATTAGCAAACACTCAGAAAGCTAAGTATACTTCCTGTTATTCTGTCTTTCGTGGGGCTTGGCCACACTTACCAGTGCAGTGCTCAGGGTTTACTCTTGGCTCTGGGCTCAGGATCCCTCCTAGCAGTTCTTGGGGGACAGTGTATGATGCTGGGGATTGAACTGCATTTGGCCATGCGCAAAGTAAGTGCCTTAGCCACTATATTATCTCGATGGACCTTCTATAGTTATTTTTTAAAAACAAATGTATGGAACTATGATGTTCATATGAAAGTTATGCGTATTAAATGCTTATAACTTGATTAGGTTGGAGATGAGAAGTATGCACTGTAGCACTGTCATCCTGTTGTTCATCAATTTACTCGAGCGGGCACCAGTAACGCCTCCATTGTGAGACTTGTTGTTACTGTTTTGGGCATATTGAATACACCACAGGTAGCTTGCCAGGCTCTGCCATGCGGGCAGGATATCCTAGGTAGCTTGCCAGACTCTCCGAGAGGGACAGAGGAATTGAACCCTGGTCAGCTTCGTGCAAGGAAAACATCCTACCCGCTGTGCTATCACTCCAGCCCAATGATGATAAGTATATACTCATAAAAATATCCCCATAAGCAATTCACAAATATATTTCTCACTTCCAAAGGATAGCTCCTGACTTCCTTATCTACTATTTGTGTTTAATAAAAATGTGACGTAAAGTCAGCGTCCTTAGTAAACTTGAGTCTCTGTTACTATTAATTACAGGCTCTAAGTTGGGCTGTCCATCTTCACAATCTATCTGAAGGTTTATATCATACTGGTTTGATTTTTGAACATCAAGAATGGGATGATTGTGAAACAGATATGGTGGCTGCAAGATAACTCATTTTAATGAAAAGAGAATTTCTTAGAAACACGAATTTTTTTCTAAACATAAACCTTATTCTCTTCATTTTAAAAAGAAATTCCAACTCATCAATAGAAGGTCATTGAGAATATACTGTTGCCATTGATTTTATATCAGGCTCATCTTGATTAGTCATGTTTCATTAATACTGGGGTGAATACCGATTATGGTGATATGTTCAAGTGCAGGCCAGACCAGCACAACTAAACTGTGCCTTGGACAATACACTTTGAATCCAGTCTTCTTAAAGCCTGCCTCCTAACTCCTGCAGAACACTATTATCTGTGACTCACCCGTAATAGAAATAATCATAGATTTTACTTGGAATTTTAGAAGACAGCACCTAGAAAACCTTCAGAACAGTTTTTGGAAGGTTGCAATTAGTCAGTATATAAGATGCCTTTATTATTATTAACACTTAATATCATAACTATCTAATACTTCCCAGAAAAATTAGGAAGTTCAGAATAATGACAACTGTACTATAATTGTCTTACAGTGCCTGATGATTAAAACGGTATTTCTTTCTTGGTCACTCTCTTCATCCTATGAGTTGAGTTTTCTCCATAAGAACCCCACTGCATGCACCTGTTTGATGGAGTCCAGCGGAATGCTGAGGTCAGAGCAAGGCTGAGGTCATCTCACATACAGAAACTATTAAGATGCAGTTTATAGAAGTGGGAAATAAACTTTTCATATAGGTTTGTCATATTACATGATAATAAATGGTAAAATATAGCCCAATCTACCTATGTTTTATGCATTCATGACATTTTGTTTATTTTCTATAGTTATAAGCTATAGGTTTTTTAATTTTTTGAATTATTGAAAATCATTGAATTTTTGAAAGAAATATTGAATTATTTTCAAATTATTGGAAATATCCCACAAACTTTTCAGTGTATTTGCTGAGAATATCCGTGTCTAGGAGGACCTGCCAGTTAGATGCGAGTTGTCCAAGGGCTCCCTGGCCTCCCGCCATTCCGGCTTATGAACGTTTCCTAGGCAGGACGCACTGTGTCCCCTCCGGAGTCCTCGAAGGGCGGGAGGAGGACGAGGATGTGGTTCAGGAGCTTCGCCTGTGTGGGCCTGGGGTGGCCCGGTCACGCCAGGCCCTGGAGCACCACGGCGTGCTCCCCACAGGGAGGACGGGGGGGGGGGGACTTCCTTCCCATGTCCCGGGTTCCCCAGTGTCCGCGTGCGAGCCGCAGCCCTGCTGGAGAGGGGCCGAGGGGGTGGGCCGGGGCCCGCGTGGCCCCCCCCCACTTCTCTCCGGAGACGCAGCCGAGTCTGCACAAGCGAGGGGCGCTGGCTTGGGGCTGAATCTGGGCAGGTGCTCATGGCGGGGTGCTCGCGCCCTCCGTTCCAGAACACTCCCCGCCCGTGTGTCCGCCTGAGAAAACGGAACTCACGCTCAGCGCTGGGCCTCAAGCTCCGCCCTCGCGGGACCCCTCTGTGCCCAGGGCGGTCTCCGTGCCAGGAGCCTGGCTAGGCAGCGCAGGGGAAACACTTCAGGCACTTCAAGCACTTCACGGGCCTCACAGCAGGGGAAGGACTCCGTGGTGCAGACGGAAGTTGTGCCGCACCCCACCCGCCCCCTCTCGCCCTGAGACAGCTGAGAGGAGATTTCAGCCCACAGGGGAAGAGGAGTCCCCACAGGGACAGTGACAGGTGCTTAAAAGAGGACGAGGGAGCACCGAGGGAGAGCATTGAGGGAGAGCACTGAGGGAGAGCACTGAGAGAAAGTACTGAGGAAGAGCACTGAGGGAGAACTCCAAAGGACAGTCCTGAAGGAGAGCACTGAGGGAAAGCACCAAGGGAGAGCAGAGAGGGAGAGCACTGGGGGAGAGCACTGAGGGAGAGCACCAAGGGAAAGTCCTGAAGGAGAGCACTGGGGGAGAGCACCAGGGAGAGCACTTGGGGAGAGGACTGGGGAGAGCACTGAGGGAGAGCACTGGTGAGAGCACCAGGGAAAGCACTGGGGGAGAGCACTGGGGGAGAGCACCAGGGAGAGCACTGGGGGAGAGCTTTGGCTTTTCACAAGACCAAGCCGCTTTTGACTGTGCCGAGGAGGCCAAGGATAATTAGGGGTGACGCCCGTCCCCAGCCCTGGGTACAGAGACCGTCCTTCCAGCCCTGACGCAGTGTCCAACTCCCAGCCCTGACGCGCTGTCCATCCTGTGTACCCAGCCTGCCGTGGTGCCCGCCCTTCTGGCCTGGGTGCCATGTCCACCCTGACTGCATGAGGCGTCCACCTCCCAGGCCTGGACGTGGTGTCCGGCTGGCCCCCTGCTCTGAGCGCATCAGGACGGGGCGAGCGTCTGCCGTGTTTCTCTGAGTCGCCGGCTCCTGTCCCAGTGGGCCCTCGTACCCTGTGCCGCCGACGGCCAGGCCAGCGTGTGGGATATGCCGCCAACACCTGAATCCGCCCCCCAAGGGGCAGAGGGAAACTGGGCGGGCCCTGATGCGGCTGGTCTGGGCCTTCCTGGTGCGCCTGGGTGGAGGGGACCTGGTGTGCGTCCCGTGCCCCGCACACGAGAGCACTCCGGGCTCTGGGAGGAGCCAGCGTCTGCAGCCGCCTGCCGTGTGCTGCCCGGAGCAGAAGCCGGGCCCTGCCGTGCTGCACACGTGTAGCTCGGGCAGAGGCTGGCGTTCTGTCCAGGGACCTCTCCACCCCCCTCGGCACCCTGGGGTCCTGCAGCACATCCCGTCCCGGGGCAGGTTGAGGGGAGAGAAAGTGCCTCTTTGGACCACGCTGGGAACAGACTGATCAGAGACCGGCCCCGTGTCCCAGCCCTCCCCACGGCTATGGTGGAGACTGAGGCGGCCCCGCACGCCCCTGGGGAGGGGGGAGGGTGCAGGGTGCTGCCATGCCAGCCCCTGGCTTGCACATGTGCACCCGTCTGCCGGTGGAGCTGGCCCTGGTTCCAGCTGAGGAGACGGGTACTTCGGGCATAGACGAATCACTCTCGGCGCGTTCCCGAAACAGAGCGAAGCGTTTGCTGAAGGCCAGTGTGTAGACACGGCCGTGGTGAAACGGAGGAATGCCGAAGGTTCCCACGCAAGGTGGCACACGGGCGCACGCGCCTGTGCGCGGGGGGGGGGGGCGGTTGAGGTGCCTCTGGGCTAAGGGCCCTGTAGCGCCGTGAACTCTCCCGCGCGTCAGAGCCCAAGGCTGGCACAGAGGGAAGGGGAGGGGGGCGCCCTGGCACCCGGCGCCCTAAATTATTCATGAGGGCTTTGCGCTCTCGAATCCCTTAATTCCATCACATCTCCAGTACAAAAGGCAAAGCCAGTGTTTTCTGGCCATGGGTTTTGTAAAATAAAATCCTTCAGCTGTGCCAACCTGTTGAAACTACGTTTTTTTAAATATCAGGTATCAGCTGCTGTGTCTGTTCCTTCAATTAGAGTCTTCCCTTGGAGAAAACCCGCGAGAAACCTCTATCCTTGGAAAATAAGCCATGAACAGAGGAGTCTTTAATCTCCGGGTGTGGAATTGAGCTTGCGGGGTTGTGCTTTGGGATTCTTGCGCCAAGACTGAGGGTGGTAAATCAAGCCTCTGCCGAGCGGAGCCACGCTATGTAGTACCTCGAGTCGAAGAGCCCTTTCACGTGCTGTTTGCTCTCTGTCTGGTGCCCTCGGAGAGCTCCCATCCACTCTTCATCCCTCTTCCGATTGTGTCTGGAACGGCCTTCGTCCCGCTTCTGGTGGGGCTGCGTCTGCATCTGCGTTTGTTGAGTTCCTGATTTTCTCGGGTCCTGCTTTGGTGTTTAGGAGAGTCGCTTTCCTGAGCAAGGGGTGCTGACCAGCGCTTTCACACAGAAGGAACAAAGCCTGGGTCGCAGAATTAGGCCTGTGGAGGCTGCCAGAGCATCTTCATATGTTCTTCATATCTTCATATGTTGCTTTATATATATGTTATATATATGTTTTATATATGTTATATTTATATATATGCTTTATATATATATATGTTGCTTTATAACAGGCGACCCCTTTGAGAGAGGTCAGGCAGGGGTTCAGGGATTTGCCTCGCATCCAGGGGTAGGTTGGTGTAGGCCAAGGGGCCGGGTTAAGGTTCAGCTTAAAGGTTTAGGTTAAGGTTAGGGTTAGGGTTAAGTTAGGGATCCCTTTCAATGCTCATCCCAGCACTGCTGAGCTCGGGCGGGGGGGGGGCAGGGCTGTATTAGGGGGTGCTGTGGCTCAGGGGAAAGGAGGGGTGGGGAGTGTGGAGCAGCACGTGGAGGGGTGCTGGAGATAGCTGGGTGCTCCCGTGTCCCCGGGCAGAGACGGGACCCCTGGGTGCAGACAGCTGGGTGCTACAACAGTCCCCAGGCAGAGACGGACCCCTGGGTGCAGACAGCTGGGAGCTACAACAGTCCCCAGGCAGAGACGGGACCCCTGGGTGCAGACAGCTGGGAGCCCCCACGTTCCCCAGGAGCATAGGAGCAGGTGGCGGCTATCTGCACACAGCACCCGCACCCGTGCCCAGGGGAGGGGAAGCATGTGCAAGCCTTGGTGTTGCACCATCGCCTTCCTGGAAGTGGAGGACTTCAAGGCCTCAAGCCAAGGTCAGCCCAAGCCCCTGTTTTTCCCACTCCTCTCCAGCCCCTCCCCTGCAAACTCTGGCTCTGTCCACGATACAGCTGGAGAGGCTGTCTCGGGGACAGGCGGGCACTGGTCAGTCTCTCATCTTGTGGGCCAGCTGCCACACGGAGGGGTCTTTCTGGCCTGCATCTCAGAAGAGACTTCTACAGAGACCAGCAACGCCGCCAGAAAGTCTAAGACAGTTTTGTGTTCTCACCGTTGGAGCCAAAGTTTCTCAATTTTACTGGGCCAGAGAGCGTGAGCAAAACAGTTGGAAAGTGCTTTGCACACAGGAGACCCAGGTTTGACTTCCAGCACCGCCTGATCCCCAGAGCACCCCAGGGTGGCCCAACCCTCTCCCCAGTAAACCCCACACCACAGGACCTCCTTTATAAGAGCCCCTGTTTGGACTCATCTACTCTATTATTTTTACAACATTGACAACACACAGGTAAGACCAAAAGAATGCTCTTCAACTCTGAGCTCGCATACAACTGTGAAACAAAGCCATTGTACGCAGCACACTTAATCCAGAAGAAAATGATAAAAGCAAGTAAAATTCAGATCAGCACGGCTTTATTGTGAGGACTGAGCTTTTACTGGAAAAGAAAGCCAACAAATTTGTTCTCAACTGACAATTGATTTTTCCGGTGGGTGAATTAATTTGTGCATGCACTCCAAATACAATACTGAACAATTTTTATAAGGCATTTGTCAAAGTCCTTCCTTTGCATATTTACTGTCAGACTTCCCTGCTCACTACTGATAAACAGTTGGTATGCACAAAGATTAAGTCCAAATAATACATCTGTTCCCAACCGAAGGACGGCCGGTAATGCTAGATTCCGTGTATGTTGCCGCTGCCTTTCCTGCGAAGGCCCCGTCCCCCTTGCTGGCCTCTGGTGTACACAGTTGCTGGTCCTTGGCACCAGGCAGAGGTGTGCAATGCCCAGGTATACAGGTGCGCGTCTCTGTTCTCCACTGGAGAGCTCCTGAAGTCGTCGTAATACAGTTTCATCTTCTTGGGCCTAAGGTGAACCACTCTATTTGTAGGCCATCAAGAAATAAACACTCATCAATTAAAGCAGAAAAGTTTCTAATAGGAGAGGTGAAAAACTGCACATGAGAATAGATGCCATGGAGCCGTTCCTGAAACACGTGTGCAGCTCAGAAAACCTACCAGGCACGTGTTAGTGTTTCTGCACACACATTCTCTCAATGCCCGAGGAAGAGGGAGTGGTACAGCGGCCAGGGCAGGCTGCATGGCAGAACCTGATGGTCACACGTGCTGCCCTCACCGCTGTGTCTCTGCTTCACGTGCAGATCGAGCCAGGCGGTTCCACTGCTGTTTTCTGCTGCCTCTGAATCAACCCTGCGATGATCTTCTCTCTCCAGGAAGTGGACGGTGGCCCAGCATGGGACCATCTCCGTGGGTCACTCACATCACTCTTTTGATCTTTCACTGACCCAAGCGTTCTGTACACGCCTCACTCCAAGGGGCCAGACTATTGGAAAAAGAAGTGTAGGAATACTGCTGAAGGCTTGCCACAGGCTGATTCTACCCATTGAAAGTCAAGAAAACTGAGACTCAGAGGGTCTAGTGATCTATCCAGGTCCTGAGGGATAACAAGTGCTGGTGATAGGCGACGAAGGGCCCCGGAGCTCCAAGGAGGCACCGTGTTCACCCTCCCTGCGGCCACTTCCCGATGTTGGGTCGAGTCGACTGTATTGGTGAACTTCATGATTACGGTGAAATCAATCAAGTAACTTGAGAAGCCCAGGCTCAGCATTTGGAAAATGCTTCTCGGTGGTAAACGGCCACTTAAACCTCGCCGAGAAAACTCAACACGCATTCATCAGGAAGAAGATGAAATTTTGCTATGAAGACAAGACAGCTCGGGGTACCCAGAAGTGCATGTCGGGATATTCGAGACAAGGCACGTTTAAGGCGGACAGGACTCGGTGACAGACGTGACCCTGAGCGTGGAGCCACACAGGAGGATGAAATGACATTCATCTGCATCATAGTCTCCAGGACAAAGCGACACCAGGCTCCCATTTAAAGAGGAGATTCTCACGTCCTGGTGCCCACACGGATGCCTGCTGTCCAGCGTGAGGTGCAGTGCCCGGAGAGGCAGGAGCACCTGAAACTCCCCTGAGCTGAGCTGTGGCTGGTGGTGATGCTTACGCACGTGTTGTCCATACCGTCACCATTGTCACCAGCATCCTCCTCCTCCTCCTCCTTGTCCTGAGGGTGTGAAGACGGCCAGCAGGCCCGAGGTACCAGGGTGCTACACCCCAGGGCAAGGCCGCTCGTGTTGAGGACCCTGTTCACGGGTCAACGCTCTCGTTACGGAACTGTTGAGCTGGGCTGTGGATCACGTGAGGAAACCAGAGACTTTCTTCCTTGAACATGGCGCGACTGTTGCTGGGAGCTGGGAGCCTCTTGCCTCTGGAGTCCAGCTCACTTTGTATTCCCCTAACCGAACAAGCCATTTGCTGAGTGTTATTAATAGTGACCGATGCATCTGAAAGAGGTGGGTGGGTTGAGGTGGGGTGGGGGCGAGCGGGCCCGGGAGACGCGGCGGAAACCTGCGGCAGGCCAGGCCCGGGCTTGTGATGGGCCAGCAGAGATCATGAGACAGGCTGTGCTGCCCGCCTGTCCATCTCTACAAACTGAGGTCAACCGCACTGGGCACTGTGCCAACCGCAGAAGACTGTGTAGTGCGTGGGGCAGGCCTTTCCAGAGGTGCTCGGGGCTTTCATAGGTCACTTCTCCACCAACTAAGTGGGTGGTCCAGGTTGAAGGCCTGAAGGTGTGGTGCAAAAGGCACCAGAGACACAGTCGGTGGCACTCGGGCCTCTAGGGGGACACCTGGCAGTGCCCCCCGGGGCATGCATCCTGACTCCTCAGATACTTTGCAGTTTTTTAGAAGAGTGAGCTATTATTCTGAGCCTTCTAAGTCCAGGATCTCTTATTTTGTCCTTAAAATGTACCCATTGGTACAAAAGGCACATGAAAAAATGTTCTACATCACTAATCATCAGGGAGATGCAAATTAGAACAGCAATGAGATATCTCACACCAGAGACTGGCACACATTCAGATGAACAAGAACAACCAGCGGTGCAGTGGGTGTGGGGAGAAAAGGACCCTCTTTCATCGCTGCTAGGAATGCTGTCTGATCCAGCCTTTTTTGAAAACAATATGAACATTACTCAAAAAACTAGAAATTGAGCTCCCATTTGAACCACCTTGGGAATATACCCCAGGGGTTCAAAAACACACAGCAGAAACACCACTGCCCTTCTGTGTTCATTGCTGCTCTATCCACAGC
Organism: Sorex araneus; assembly: GCF_027595985.1. NCBI lineage: Eukaryota > Metazoa > Chordata > Mammalia > Eulipotyphla > Soricidae > Sorex > Sorex araneus. The sequence goes on from NC_073305.1 coordinate 188,217,681, forward strand.
AGCCAGAATCTGGAAACAACCCAAGTGCCCAAGAACAGACGACTGGATAAAGAAACCATGGTATATCTACACAATGGAATACTACACAGCTGTTAGGAAAAATGAAATCATGAAATTTGCCTATGAATGGATGGATCTGGAGGGTATCATGCTGAGTAAAGTGAGTCAGAAGAAGAGGGTCAGATAGAGAATGGCTGCATTCATTTGTGGGGTATAAAAACAACCAGTATGAAACTAATGCCCAAGGCCAGGGGAAATGAGTCAGGAGGACTGGTCAGTGGCTGGAAAGAACCACAAGGGCATGGGGCGGGGTGGAGGGTAGGTGAGAGACAGGAGGGTCCATTGTGACAACATCAATTGGAAATGATCACTCTGGACAGGAACCGAGTGTTGCAAGTAGATAAAGGGAGATTCATGGTCATTTTTCAGCATCTACATGGAAAACCATAATGGCTAAAATGAGAGAGACAGAGAGAGGGAGAGAGAGAGAGAGAAGACAGAGAAAGAGAGAGAGGTCTCTGCCATAGGGGTGGGAGGGGAACTGGGGACACTGGTCCTGGGAAATTACACTGGTGGAGGGATGGGTGTCAGAACACTGTATGACTGACACCCTCACGAACAGCTTTGTAAATAAGTAAATGAATTTCAAAGGGAAAATTATGTTCCCACTTTTTACAAGAATAAGACAACCAGCCCCATCAAAAATTGGAGGGAAGAGATAAATGAAACTTCCTCAAAGAAGACATGCGGGTCGCCCAAAGGTATCTGAAAAATGTCCTGCGTCACTGATCTTCAGAGAAACTCAAATTGAAACAGCAGTAAGATAGCGTCGTACACCAGTGAGACTGGCGCACACTACAAGGAACAAAACCAGCCAGTGTTGGCGGGGGTGTGCAAGGCGCTAACATGAATGTTGGCTGTGCTGGCCCTTCTGGAAAACAAGATGGGCATTTAAAAAAAAAAAAAAACCTAGGACTCATGTTCCCATATGACCCAGCAACTTCCTCTTGACACCTACCCTGAGGGCCCAAAAACTACTCCTAAAAAACAACTGACTCCTATGTTCATAGAAGCACCATTCACAACAGTCATGATTAAAGAGTCCCAGTAGCACCCAGTGCCCAAGAACGGGCAACGAGATAAAGAAACTGTAGCACGCACACAAAGGAACACTACCTAGGTATAAGAAAAGATGAAGTCCTGCAACCTGGTGCTACAGGGTTGGATTTGGAGAATATCATCCTGAGTGAAATTGTCAGAAGCAGAGGGACAGACACAGAACGACCCTCTTCACATCTGGGGTATAAAGAAAGAGAGTTGGGGGGCTGGAGCAATAGCATAGCGGGTAGGGTGTTTGCTTGCACGCGGCCGACCCGGGTTCGAATCCCAGCATCCCATATGGTCCCCTGAGCACCGCCAGGGGTGATTCCTGAGTGCAGAACCAGGAGTGACCCCTGTGCATTGCCGGGTGTGACCAAAAAAAGAGAGTTGGGGAACAGACAGACGATCCAAAGCACAGAAACTTGTGACTGGTCTTGGGCAGCAGCTCACCCTGGTGTGTGTGGGTGGGGGAGGGGGCTGCCGGGAGCCTGGGGGAGGAGAGGAGACACTGGCAGAGGCTGTGGGGCTGAGGGACTGACTCGAGAAACCCGGCAGTAAGAATATTGTAAACCACTGTGCCTAAGATAAAGTAAAATTAACAATTGTGTACCGTTCAAGCCACCAGAGTCGTCAGCTGACCGGGAGCAGCCCCCAGAGGAGCTGCTGGTTAGTGAGACCCACAGGCAGAGCAGACAGCACACGCCCGGGGACCCGCAGAGCACCAGGCTCCCGAGTCAGTTAGAGGCTGGGCCAGTGGGGGAGGGTCTCAGGGTGGGCAGAGATTGGACAGAGAGAGAGAGAGAGAGAGAGAGAGAGAGAGAGAGACAGACAGACAGAGACAGAGACAGAGACAGAGATGGAGACAGAGAGAGACAGAGAGAGGCAAAGAGAGGCAGAGAGACAGAGAGAGACAGTGACACACAGAGACAGAGACACAAGACAGAGACAGAGAGACAGAGACAGAGACACTTAGAGAGAGACAGAGAGAGGATCCAGGCAGAGGAGCTTTCTGGAGATTCGAATGGCTGCTGACAGATGAGCTCAGGGCTTGTAGGCACAGCAGTGTGGGGAGGGGGCCCTCCTTCCCCCTCCCCACATGTGACAGAGCCCAGCGGGTGTGGGGCATGTGACTGGGGATAGGCCTTAGGTGGTCCCAGGGACGCCCCGACTCCAGGGCCAGTGCAGGCGGGGTCAGGGCAGAACAGAGCAGCCACAAAGGGAGTGGTGCCCAGAGGCAGGCAGGCACGTGGGTTCTGCTTCACCTGTGCGTGTACTGTCCGTGTCATGGGTGTGCCCAGCACAGCGTGTGCCCGTGGCGTGTGCTTGGCTCCCCATGTGGGGCATGTGAATGAGAGAGCACACATCTGTGATGCACACACTTGGTGCTTTTATGTGCCGTGCTTATGGTGTGTGTTGTCTACAACACACATGCCTGTGTGTGCCCAGGAGCACATGGATGCATGTGTTCGACTGTGTGCATGCACACATGAGTGCATGTATCAGCTACGTGTGCACGTTTTGGTGATTCTTTCTGTGCACATGCATGTGTGCAAGTGTTTACACACACACTTGTGGTGTGTCCTCACACAGGAAGTGAGTGTGAGCTTGTTTGTGTGTGTAAGCATATGTGTGCCTATCTGCACATCCGCGTCCACAGGCATGTGTGTGTGTGTCATTGTGCATGCACCTGCACCTGTGGTGTGTGCATTGTGGCCGGCACATGTCCTGTGCTGTGTGCTGAGTGTGTGCGGGGAAGGCGGGACTTCGTGGGTCTGGGGCAGGACACAGCCTTGCCACCGTCCTGTGTCTCTGTGGCCTGTCAGGCCTCGGGGAGAGTTGGTGACGGAGCTGTTTGGCCGCTGTTTGTGACAGGTGAGGGTGATGGATTACCTGGCAGAGATGTGGCCAGGTGAGAGCTGAGCGCACCGAGAGAAGCAATTCTTCAGGCCGAGGCCCGCAGCCTGGGATGGACGGCCTCGTGGGGATTCGACTTCTCAGTCAGGAGCTGAACTGCAGACCCTCGGCTGGCGAGGTGCCCCTGGGCCCCCGTGCCCGCCAGCACCCCCCTACGTCGCTGTTCTACGCTTTGCTGGCAGAGGGGAGCCAGGAGCGTCTTGGCTGGCACCCGGACCCCCCAAAGCCGGATTGATGGGCGCTGCCGCGAGGGTGCTGGCTCCGGCGGGGTGAGGAACGAGCCCTGCTGCCTCTCGCCTCCCTTCCTTCCGGGCGGGCCTTCCCAGAGCAGGCCCGGAGAGCCCCGTGCTGACATATTTCTTCCTTCGTGCCCGGGAGAGACTGCACCGACTGGTGATCTGTTTCGTGGTTCCAGCCCATTGGGCTCATCAGTTTCCCGGACTGACTTTTCAATGGCCGCATTTTTCCCGACAGAGAAACCAGCCACGGGGAGGTCCCAGACTTCTGGGCTCTCATGGGGGGCCTGGGAGCAGCTCCGGGGACCCCTTGCTTTCGCCGCAAGCAGTGGCGTCGTGGAAACAGGAGCTGCCACTCCAGCTGCTGGGGTCTCTCACCCCCGGGGTTTGGAGCTCCTGTACCCGGGCCCGGCCCCCTCCACCTCGGTGTCTGCAGGGCCCGGAGGCCAGAGACAGTCAGGTCCAGCCCCGCCACGCCCTGGCCTGCCTGTCCTTCCTGCCAGCAGGCACCACGGGCTGGCTTCAGTGGTCAGCATGGAGCCCAGCCTCCTCGGTGCCAGGGCCGTGCGGGCAGGGCTGGGCAGGGCAGGGCAGGCAGGGCAGGCAGGGCAGGGCGGGGCGGGGCGGGGCGGGGCAGGGCAGGGCGGGACAGGGCAGGGCGGGACAGGGCAGGGCAGGGCAGGGGGCGGGGCGAGGTGGGGCGGGGCAGGGGGCGGGGTGGGGCGGGGCAGGGCAGGGCCGGGCAGTCAGGGCCGGGTGGGCAGGGCGGGCAGGGCAAGGCAGGGCGGGCAGGGCAGGGCGGGCAGGGCAGGGCAGGTCAGGGCCGGGCGGGCAGGGCAGGGCAGGGCAGGCAGGGCAGGGCAGGGCAGGGGGCAGGGGGGGCGGGGCGGGCGGGGCAGGGCGGGGCAGGGCAGGGCGGGGCGGGGCAGGGCAGGGCTGTGCTAGCCCAGCGTGGCCACCGCTTCCTTTTAGCCACCTGGCCTTCTCGTGGGTCACCTTGCTGTGCGGGCTCCTTCAGGACAGGCCGGGTCCCCTCCCTGGCAGGGCTGTGCACAGCCAGGCTCACATTCACGTAACTCATGAGCGTGGGAAGCAGCTCCACGGTCTCTGCCTTGGGGGTGGGAGTGGGGTGTGTGTTTCGGAAGCAATGGGTACTATCGAATAAAGTATCTTACTGAAAAGCAAGCACCCGGGGGTGGAAAGACAGCATAATGGCTAAGGTGCTTGCCTTGCCTGCAGCTGCCCTGTTCCCAGACGCAGGGATGGTGCAAACGTTCCCTGGCACTGCCAGGTGACCCCTAAACACAGAGCCAGGAGGGGACCTGAGAACAGTGCCAAGTGTGGCCCGAGCCCTTCTCCCAAAGGGAGAGAGGGAAAGGAGAGAGAGCGGGGTGGGGGCAGGCACCCACTGGAGACCGTCGGCTCGGAAGGATGGAGACCAGAGTGAGGCCCCGGGTCCTCGCTGCCCCCTGAGCAGGACCCGAGACTGAGCCCCGCCAGCTCCCCTCCCCCTCCCTCATGCTCCTTCTCAGGGGCGTTTGCCTCCTGGAGACTGGGGGCGTCTGGCGCGTGTGTGAGGATGGCACAGGCCCTTCCGGAACAGTGAGGCCGAGTCCCGCACCTGACCGTCCTCTGCCCGGGGGGGGGGCGTGGCTTCCGTGCCCACTGGGAGCAAGTCTGCCCAGGCACCGAGGGCGGAGAACCGGGCACAGGCGCCATGATCAACTGTTGTCGTCTGAATTGACCCCAGACCCTGGGAACCACAGATTCCCGTCCTGATGACGGACGTCACTGCGGCCCCTGGCCACCCCCCCGCCCATCAGGGCCGCTGGGCAGGGCGGTCGGCGTCTCCGGCCACAGCAGCAGCTGGAAACTGCTGGAAGATGGAGAGTGTGTTAGCTGCCCTCGGGGAGTGCTCCTGCCCTCTCTTAAATGAGCTTCATCCAAAGAGGCGTTTGACGGACGGTCCCTCGAGTGAGATAAACCTGCTCCCGAGTCAGGACTGATTACCCGCAGGGACTCGGGCGGGAGAGGACCAGATGCTGGTGCCCCCGTGACAGGTGCGGGGCCCAGACATGGGGGCCCAGGCGTGCAGCTGTGAGGACACCTCGACACAGGCCCACCGTGTCTCACGGCCCAGGCAATGAGGCAGGGGGTGGGGGTGCCGGGGCCGGCAGGGACGGGGGGTGGCATCCAGAGGAGTCGGGGTGGGGGCCAGGGGAGGCTCTGCCGTGGGTTGGACGGGCTGAGGAGGGGCGTGGAGCCAGCCGAGGACTCCCCAGAGGGGGAGGGGCCCTTCCCACACGCTGGCCGGGAACTCCACCAGCCAGACCCTCTCCCTGTCCCGGAGACCCCTGTTCCCCGCAGCCCCCCCACAGCCAGCGAGGAAATGGGGCTCAGACAATCCCGGCCCGTGCCCGATCACCTGGCTCTGGGTCCGGGCGTGACTGGTCTGTGACCTACCCAGATGGCGTGTGTCCCCGGCTGGGTGCCTGTGGGAGGCGACCACAGGGGAGCAGGAGGCAGCGAGGGGTCATGCGCGGCCCTGCCCATCCCAGTGGCCTGGGGGCTCCGGGGGGCCGAGGGTCCTGTCCCCGTGACCCGCGCGTTGCTTCTTTAAGGTCGTGCCGAGTCTGCCTTCCTTCCCGCCCCACAGGGGCCCTGAGTGGTGGTCTCCTGTCCCCCAGCACTGGGCCCGGGTCTCTGCTCTCAGTGCGGGGTCTCTCGGTGACCCGCTCTGTGCTCGCCGTAGGCGCCCAGGAGAGCACCTGCGGCAGAGTCTCCCGCACCTGCGCTGGCCAGGAGGTCTCTGGCGTCTCTGAATGTCAGGGCAGGACTCGGGGCCTGGCCCCGGGTCCCGGGCGCCTCTGTGTCCTGCCCTGGCCAGACAGCGTTGCTATCTGTAGCCCGGTCTGGAGGTGCCCCACTGTCCGGAGGGCGGGCTCACTGCACCCCCTGCGGGAGGACAGCTCGGCTGCCCCCGGACACTTCGGGGACAGACGCCCCAGGAAGGCCCCTGAGTGGACCCAGCTCCTTGGGTCAGCACCCCGGGGCGCAGTGCCCGGCTCCCCTGGCGAGCCCTCGGAGGGACGGGGAGGTTCCAAACAGCCCGACTGCACCAGCCACCACGGCACGATCCTGTGGCCCACGGCCCCGCAGCGCCCGGCCTCAGATCCAGGGTGGGGCCCTTCCTCTCGTGAGGACTGTGGGTTCGCGTGTGCCACACAGAGGAGCAGAGGGCAGGGCAGGTGCTCCCTGCCCCCAGCGCCATGCAGCTGCCCTGTGGGGAGCACCCTTGCACCCAGGGGACGCGTCCTGACGTGTGCTCACCTGATTCAGATTTCCCCTGCTTTCTATGCAACTGATGGTGTGTCCGTGTGTGTGCACACATGTGCATGCATATGTGGGGGTGTGTGCGGGTGTGTATGTGTGTGTTCATATGTGTGCACATCTGTGCGTGTGCATATGCACGTGTGTGTGCACGTGTGCGTGTGTGCATGTGCATTTGCACGTGCACTTGTGTGCATGCGCACGCATGCATGTGCATGTACGTGTGTTTATGTGTGCACGTGTGTGTGCGTGTGAGCATGTGTGTAAATGTGTGCGCTCATGCCTGTGTGCAAATGCACGCCCATGCACCCATGTGTGTGTGCATATGTGTGTGTGTGTGTGTGTGCATGTGTGTGTACAGTCCTAAAGCCTGGTGCCTGGGTCTTGGTGGTGACTAGCTCTGTTTCTTGACTACAGTCACCCCCCGATGCGCCACACAGTGCCATCGTGTGACGTAAGTGTCCCTTCTCTCCACTCCATCCTCCTCACAATGAGCCCGGGCACGTCATCATCGGCAGAGATTCAACGAAGATGTCGCTTCGGAGGAAAGGTTGTGTTAGGCGACTCGGAGCACGTCAGCCGGTCTTCCTGCTCCTTGGGGGGTGCACACGGCAGCTTCCGGCATCTGTGGTCTGGGGGCTGGATTCCCACCGTGGCTTTGCTGCTTGTCTGCTGAGAGGTTCACTCCACCCCGTGGACCCATGTGTCTTGATCTACAAATTGAGAAAGTGGGGTTAATACTCCCGACGGGGCCGTGCAAATTCAAAGACTTTATCATTCCAGGAGCAGCGACATCCTTATACATTTTAAATCCATGTTCCCTCCTCAGACATTTTTGTCTTGTCATTTGAGTCTATCAGCTCAGCACTCATTGAATTGTTAAGCTTTGACCCATGGAGGGAAAATAACCTTGGACTTGATGTCTTGGCAACTCCCACCTGCATGAAGATTCAAGAGCAGAGTTTCAGGTACAGGGAGTCACAGAAACTTCTAGAAATGCATGGTACCCATGTGGCCTGCCTGGCCAGTGGAGCACTTGCTGAGCGGGTGTGCAGGCCAGTGCCCTTCCTGCCTTCAGCTGAGGGGCGTGAGAGAAGCACAGCCCGTCTCCCCACGTGGGGGGATTCCTCCTCAGGCATCTTGGAGCCGAGCAGCCTCCCAGAGCTGGGGCGTCTCCTCCTCAGGGCCCCTGACGGGCAAATACAAACCAGGAATATGAGGGAAGGGCCTGGACCCCTGGCAAGGAGCCCCTACCCACACAGCTGGCCTTGCAGGGCTAGGGTTGTGTCCCATGCCCCCAGTCCTTCCTTGCCTCAGTTTCCTGATCTGTAAAGTGGCAATGGTGGTGCCCACTGGGCGGGCAGGGGCCTGGAATCACTCTCCAGCCCAGAGTGCTGCTTCTCTTTGTCTGGACACACTGAACTTTCTTTTGTGGGGGCAAGATGTGCCTTCCCTTGAGTGCCCCGTCTTGGCCCCATATCAGGTGTTTGACGCTGTGCTGTGATTGGTCAGGTGCTGGCAATGAGCACTCTCTCTGGAGCACTTGGCTAGTTCACTGTTCACTTCTCGCCTTCGACTTTGCACTTCTCCAGAAAGCACCCTCTGCATCGGCCATCTCTCAACCTCTCTCTGCTTCCTTCCCGTGGGCCCCTGTCCTAAGATCAGAACGGCCTGGAGATCATTCTGTGGCCCCGACGTATGTACTTCTCACCTGTGGTCTCTGGAGCACCTGGACGATCCTTGCTGGACAAGCTCTGGCCTAGGGCACTGCATTCGCGTCACTCAGGGGATCAGGGAGGCCCCTTGGGGACCTGGACAAGGGGGTTGCGTTGTGCTGCCGTGTTTGGGCTTCACTGTCCTGGTCGCAGACGGGCCAATGAGAAGGAGACAAGAGGATTCAGGTCCACACCCCCAGGGCCTTGGGGGCGCCTATGACGCCTATGGCCAGCTGCCCTGTGCCGATGGCCTCTGACCATGATCCCGGGGCAGGTGGGACTCTTGCCCCTCACAGTCACATCTCATGAGGGTGGGAGGTTGCATGGCTTGGACCCCACCCGCTGGTTTCCCAGCTTCTTTCTTACTGTTGCAGCCTCAAGAATCTTGGTTCTTAGAGGTGAGCCTGGGGGTCTGACCCTGGGGCCTCAGGTGAGCACACACCCAGCACACACAGAGGCAGGCGGTCCCGGGTTAGGGAAGAAGGTGACACTTGTGTCTTACGTACCAGTACCCTGTGTAGGTGGGGACGGGGCCAGGAACTTGGTGGGGGGGGGCTCGGCATGCAGATGGGTGTTGAATTCCGCGCAATTCAACACCTTTATTAACGGTCTGGAAGTGGGGCATAAACAGACCATGAGCTAGATGCCTGAGTACTGAGCCAGGAGGTGCTGCAGAGGACGGAAAGTCGCTTTCTCATCTGCTCGCTGGACAGGATTGCATCACTCAGGGCATCTCCCACTGGAGTGTGGAATGCATCCGCTCTCCAGCGCCTTGGCCAATTTGCTGCTTAGGATGCCTGTTGGCTTTCTTTATAGGAACATATATATATATATATATATATATATATATATATATATATACACATACACATGCATACATATATATGATAATATATCATATTGTCGAAGAGCCCGGCAAGCTACCAAGAATATCCCTCCCGCATGGGCAGAGCCTGGCAAGCTACTCGTGGTGTATTCAATATGCCAGAAACAGTAACGATAGGTCTCATTGCCCTGACCCTGGAAGAGCCTCCAATCGTTGGGTAAGATGAGTAAGGAGAGGCTGCTAAAATCTCAGGACTGGGAGGAATAGAGACGTTACTGGTGCCTGCTCGAATAAATTTAAGAACAACGGGATGACAGTGATATATATATGGTCTGGAGCAATAGCACAGCAGGTAAGAGGTTTGCCTTGCACACAGCTTGACTTGGGTTCGATTCCTCCATCCCTCTCGGAGAGCCTGGCAAGCTACCGAGAGTATCTTACCCACACAGCAGAGCCTGGTAAGCTCCCATGGCGTATTCTATATGCCAAAGCAGTAACAAGTCTCACAATGGAGACGTTACTGGTACCCACTCGAGCAAATCGATGAACAATGGGACAACAGTGCTATGACAGTGCTGTTTGTTTTTCTTTCTTTTTTTTTCTGTTGGTTTCTAAATCACAGCCAGGGGTTCTCAGGCCTGTGCTCAGGGGTCCTAGTGGTGCTTGGGGACTCTGTGTGGTGCTGGGAATTGAACTGGCGCCAGCCACATGCAAGAGAAGTGCCCGCCCCGCTGTCCTGTCCTGGAGAAGTCTGTCTCTCAGAACACTTCGACGGTCACCATCTTCCTATATGGGTCTTCTTATGGACCCCCTGGAGACACGATGGCTCTGTCAGCATCTTGAACACTAGCAGAAGTGTGGGGTCTCCCAACTGTCAGGATACTGGGTGCCCTGCCTTCATCCTCACCCCGGGGCACCCCTGAGACTCATCCCCACCCATCTCCCAGCAGTGACCCCTGGACTATGGTGGTTCAGCCTGATGTACCTGTGGGTAGATCAGGGGTCCGAGTCCCACACTGCATCCTCCTGCCCCTCTCTGATGGAGCAGCTTTGATGGAGTCAGGGAGACCCTGACCTCAGTTTCTTCATCTGGGGAAGGGAAACAGACTGTCTCAAGGGAAAGGCTGGGAGAATTCACTGGAGAGAACATTGTGATCCGTGGGACCATCCAAAGCTCGTCTGACATTGGAATCATCCTCCAAGAGGAAGGCGAACCACCCCAGGGTGTGCGCATTTCTCCAAATAATTATCCTCAGAGTGGCCAAGAACATTTAGAAATATGGAATGGAAATGCAATCTGGGAAAACGCTAGCAAATACTTTGGGACAGTAGAAAATTGGCAGGGCTTTGAGTTGGCAAAATTAATCAAACTATTTTTCAAATCCTTGGTCTCAACAAACTATAATGTGTTTGCCAAGTACCTTTTCTTATAAATGTTGGATCCTTTGTTTCAGCTAAAACATGATCCATAAGCTTCTGATTCATTTACACTTAATTCACTAAAAGGCTATTTGTTAGCCGCAGTCAGATGTTCCAGTAACCCACGGGCCACCATGGAGACATTTTCCAGACTCCTCTCATCAGAACAGTTATCTGCTGGGCACACAAAGGCTAAACGGCTGAATTAAAACATCACTTAGCAAGAATTTGATTTTAAAAATACTTTATATGATTCTTATATGTTCTTGGATATTTAAGATGGAATTTATTGTCTATTTGTATAAGGAAATATATATCTAGTTTTCTTTTTCTTTTTACTTTTTGCTTTTTTGATCACACCCGGCGATGCACAGGGGTTACTCCTGGCTTCGCACTCAGGAATTACTCCTGGCGGTGCTCAGGGGACCTTATGGGATGCTGGGAATCGAACCCGGGTTGGCTGTGTGCAAGGCAAATGCCCTCCCCGCTGTGCTATCACTCCAGCCCCAAGCAGTGACTCCTTAAACCCAGCAGTTGGGTGGCCATGTGCAGCTGTTTGCCTCACCCACATCTCAGAGCAATTGACTTGTTTATTCATTTGCGGGGGCGTGGGGGGGGTCAGCTCTAAGGCCCCTCGGGTGCTCCTGGGCCTACGAGGACTGAGGTTCTGTCACGGCCCAGGTGAGGTGCGACCGGGGTGCCCCTGAGTTGGCAGGTGTGTGCGTGGTGCAGAGATGAGGCGGCGGGCACGTGGGCTCACGTTGCTGGGTGGGGAGCAAGCGGGGCCTCCGTGCTCCAGAGACAGGGGCGTGGGCGTCTGCCGCCCTAGGCCCTCACGGGCCAGCCTCTTCCTCACTTGATCCTCCTCAGCCCCCACGGGAGGGGCGTCTACGGGAGGTTCCCAGGTCTCAGCCAGGGCTCCAGACCGCTCGGCTCCCTGACGGGCCCTGCAGGGTCAGCCCCGAGGAGATGGAGCGGCCAGCGGTGCACACACAGCCACGGACACTGCCTCCAGCGGAGAGTGATGCCGGGCCAGTCCATCTGTGGTCATCTGGGGTGTTGCGCCACTCCGGGTCAGCGCCCTGGGCCCATTTCCTCCAGCGTGGGCCTCGGCCTCGGCCTTGAGAAGTTCAGGAGAAAGTCATCTGAGCCCTGGCTGCAGGCGCTGGCAGCCGCTGGGGACCCTGGCGGGCAGCCCCGGCACCTCAGACTGCGCCACGCCTGTCCCCGAGGCAGAGCCGGGGGCCCACCGCGGGCCCTCCCGCCCGGCTGGGCGCGCCCGGCCTGACCCCTGCATCACAGTCTTTCCACTGCTCTCCGTCCGGCCAGAAACCGGGTCCAAGGGAAACAAAGCTGGAGAGACTTTATGCAGAGTGTTGGGTTTCGCGCTGCTCACATGGGCGGCACGTGGGGCCAGCAGAGCCACGCGGCCTCGGGCGACTCGGGCTCGGGGACGAGGCGAGGGGACATGAGCGGGCTCGGAGCTTTGGCTATTCGGCTGCGCAGGTTCACGTTTCAGAGTTCCAAGGCCACGGCCGTGTGGCCCGGCCTCCGTCCTGTCTCCGCACCCACAGGGCCGGACACATGGCCCAGGCTGTGCCGGACGCAGGGGCCTCCTGTGCAGACGGGCTCCGGGGGTCTTCCCAGGGGTGGCCCTAAGCTCCACCCCCTGACACGCTGGGCCTCCACCTCAGCCCTGGAGGGTCTTTCCTCTCTCCACGTGCAAAGCGAATCTCCCTGTGCAGGGTGAGTGGGTGGGGAGCGGCCCTGCAGTGAGCCCCCGCCTCGCCCTCTGCTCCCGCCCCCGCCCCTCCTCCCTCCATTGGTGGCTTAAGTCTCGGGCAGAGGGAAGGAAGGTTCATGGGGCTCGGGGAAGGGAGGCGGGCAGCCGCTTCCTCTGGAGCTCAGAGGTGGAGGCATGGGGCCAAGAGGAAGACGTGTCCTGTCCAGCTCCCGTGCCCGAGACGCGGCCCCGTGAGGCCAGCCGGAGCAGGTGCCCGTCCCCTTCCCTGTAGGTCGCGGTATTGGTGGGGGTCAGCCGGTGGGCAGTGGAACCCTGCCCTTGCCCTCCCTGCCCTGGGGCGCGGGGACAGCCCCGGCACTGTCCAGGCCCTCCCAGTGCCCGTCTCTGACTCCAGGACACTGGCCAGCCTTCAGCCAACAGCCTCCGCACACCCCTCACGGCCCCGCCTGTCTCCCAGCCCCCTGAGTCCTCTGCCCTCGGACACTCTCCCAGCGCCCAGTGTCCACAGCATGCCCCTGCCCACTCCCAGGGCCAGAGCCTGGCATGGGGAGAGTAAACTGAGGTGGACCTGATGCTCGCCCTTCCCAGCTGTCAGGGAGGGTAGCCGAGTCCAGCATCCGAGACCCCCATTTGGCCGCCCGGCCCAGCGGAGCAGACGGGCGTGTGGATGCCCCAGTGTCCCCCGTACCCACAGGTCCACTGACCCCCTTCCCGCCCCGCAGAGGCCGCCCAGGGCACGGGGAGAGGGTGGGTGACCAAGGACCCCGGCTGCTGTGCCCCTGTGCGTAAAGGGTGGGGTCCCCACAGGGGCCAGGGCGCCGCCCACCTGCAGCCTGGCAGGCTTCCCCGGAGCGCGGGAGGGTTTCCCTCGTGAATTCCATTCAAGTCCAAGCGCAGGTGCACGGGGGCTCCTGCAGGGGCCGTTTCCACTCCACACGCTGCCGACCTCCCTTAGCACGTCGTACTGGGCTGCGGCCACCTCTGCGGGAAGCACCCAAATACACGTAGCACAAAGCACCCTTCCTTTTGGCTCGGCACCCCGGGATCACTCCTGGAGGATGCGGGGACCACACGGGGGCCAGATTAAACCCAGGTCAGCCCTGTGCAAGGCAAACTCTTCCCACTGTGCCAGGCTCCGCCCTCCTTCCCCTTCCCGCTTTTCTCCTTCCTGCATTTATCCCCTGCCCGGGGCCTGAGGTCCAGCTGTGGGCTGGGAGTGCTGGCCTGTCCTGCTCAGTGTTCCGGGAGGGGCAGACAGCCACGCACCCCGCCTCTCTGGCCTAGGAACCCCGTGCCTTCCTCGGTTCACTTCCTGACACCTCCCGGGCTGTTCGGTTCTTTCTGCAAACATCCGGTTGTCCTTAGGAAGGGCGGAGGCTGCTGCTGGGCTCTGAAGTCCCGTCAGCCTGCCCACGGTTCCTGGAGGGAGCAGGCAGGACAGGCCCTCGGGGCCCGGAGCCGGGCCAAGAGCAGCAGGGGAGGCAGTGGGCATGGGAGCAGGGCCGGGCAGTCCTTTCCCCGCACCGAGCCGTCCTGCCAGCCGCCTGCCCGCACCTCGGGCCAAGAGGCGCTGACTCGGGGACCCCTGGCTGGGTTCCCACCTGCCGCAGGGTGGTTCGGGGTGTCGGGGCGAGCTGAGACGGACCACAGGCAGTGAGGGGCTCCTCTGTGCCGGCTCCCGTCTTTCTTCGTCTCCCTCTCTTCAGAGCAGAGACAAAGAGATGACCGGCCCGTGTTTTGTCCCTGTGACAAGCCCGGCTGTGACGCTGTGAATGACGAAGAGGGACCATCTGCAGACACGAGGCAACGCATCAGAGCACACGGAAGATGTGTGGCTGGGCAGGGGCAGATCTGCGTGCTGGCGTGTCTGCGCCTGCCGTGGCCCTGCTGCTCAGCTCTGCTCAGGCCCCTGGGGCGGCCGAGGCATGTGGCATCAGTCACCCGCCCTGGTCCCGTTGCTGTTGGGCCTCAGGTGCTCAGGGGCTGTGGCCACTCCCGAGGGGTCTTGGCCACGACAGTTCGGCCTGGGAATCTGGTGAATCGGACCCTGTGGTGTGGGGCCGTCCAGGCGGTCCCAGCAGCTCCGAGATGCCCTCCGGGGCGCTCAGGGCCCATGTGGTCATGGGGGTCGGGTTGGGGTCGGGCATATGCCGAGCGGGCAGCGGGTGGGCTCCCCTCTGTCCTAGTTCCCCGGCCTCCGGAGCTCCCCGTTCTGACGCTTCTTGACCAGGGAAGCCGGAAGGCAGATCGTAAGCCCGCACGTCAGAACCTTCCCGTGTTCTCAGGGATGAAACGCGCTGTGCTGTGGTTGGCCCAGCCGGCACGGTACTGCCCACAGAGAGTCACTGAGTTTCCGTGAGATCACGGTGCTGTTCACATTCATCAGTTGCAGGCATCGAAAAATGAGGAAGTAGCAGGATGGCTTCACAAGGGCACACTCGGTTCTGAACGTGTTTCTCTCCGCGCCACACTTCTGAGAAGCGGGTCTCTGCTGCTCAGCTGAGGGCCTGGCCCGACCCTTGCTCACTCTCGCGGTGGCACCCAGGGGAGTCTTCATGCCCCCACCTCTGTGCCTGAGGATGATGTTCTTCGAGCAGAACTTGTCAGGTCACGGGCGTCACACCTTTCTCTCAGGGGCCGGCCCCACAGAAGTCTGCGTTAGTAAGTACAGCTCACGCGGACAGGGCTCCAGGGCAGGTGAGGCGGTGGGGCGGGGGGGGTCCTATGCCCTCTCCTGTCTCAGCTCTCCTGTCACACGGCTCCCCCGAAATTAGACACGGCCTTAGTGTGCGTGGACACAGGGAGTGAAGCTCTCTGCTGTTCAGGTCTGAGGTCCCTGAAGCGTTCGCTGACCCATCGTTTGCCGTCTCTCCCAAGGGTCTTCTGTCGCTGGGCTTCAGCATTTAGGGGTCCTGACAGAGCCTACGAGCACCTCACTGGTAAATCTTGTCATTGGGGATGACGAAGCAGGGAGATTGTGGTCACTTACATTTCAGTGATGCAGAGCTGCCTGTGATTTCCACTCTCTGGGTTGCTGGAACACCTTCAAGAGCGTCGAAGAGGTGGTTAAGAGAATGAAGAACCTCCGACTCTGGGCACATCTTTTCAATTCCACTGTTCTTCCTGCACTAACATATGCCTCAGAGACCTGGGCCCTACGAAAACAGGATGAGAACGCTATTAGGGTATTCCAAAGAGGAATGGAAAGAGCTATGCTGGGAATATCATGTCTCACTCAGGTGAGAGAAGGAATCCGGAGTTCTGACCTCCATCGATGGTCAAGAATCAGGGATGCTGTCTCGTTTGCCAAGGCGTCAAAAATCAGATGGACTGGTCATGTAATGCGATTCAGAGATGACCGTTGGACTAGAACTGTTACCGACTGGATTCCACGGGACGTCAGAAGACCTCATGGCCGCCCACCAACTAGATAGTCAGATTTCTTCGTCAAATCCCTGAATGAACGATTTGAGGCTCTTCCTGTTCCTGGAGCAAGCAGATATCATTGGGCTGCACTAGCTCGAGACAGGGACAAATGGAGATGTTACTGGCACCCGCTTGAGCAAATCGAAGATGACAATTAAGCACTACCTCTCAAGCAGGGACACACCGCCGGGCCTGTGTCCCCCGACCTCGCTCACACTGATAAGAAGCCCTTGCTGTTGGGGGTGATGGATTAATCTCTTGCCACATTTACTACTACAGATTCTTAAATGGAGTTCAAAGGCCAAGGATGGTGTCAGATTTTCTGATTCATAAAATCTCAATATCAGACTCGAATTGGTCTCATTCAGTGCAGTTCCAGAGCTTTGCTTTTGGTTAGAGTACTCAACAAACGTGGAGGCACTGTTCTCCTATTATTTCTGTTTCTTTCAAGACGGATTTGCAATTTTTTGTGGCCCTAAGTGATTACATTTAAAAAAAAAACCGTTGCTACCTTTTTATGTATGAAGTCTTAAATTCTGAGTTTCTAAAGGATAATTAACTCTTTACTATGGAAGTAAAGTAAATGAAAACTAGAGTGTCTCCCTCAAGGCTGGTGGACAGAACCCAGGAATGGCTGAGTGTTTTTGTCCCTATAGCCCTCAGCAAGTAAGTCCCTGGCTCTCCACCTTGTCATCTACAAGCGAGGAAGAAGCAGAGTCACTGTTTGCAAAGGAGGACCCATGAGACCATGGCACCAAAGGCACCTTCAGGCTCTCCTATCAGTAACAGGATCTAACTAGTTAAATCTTGGGGACATCGGAAGATTTCGATTAAAATGTTTTCTGAAGTCAAGGGAGCTCTAAGAATGCTTATTTCTAGATGTTTGCCTCTACTACAGTAGGTAGACTACACATTCTTGGTTAGGAAACAGGCTTATTCCATGAGGTTTGGTCAGCTCTGAGAAAGCAGAGAACAAAAGCAACATCAAAATGCAAGCCGCAACAAACCCTTAAGGCCTGACAAAGAGACTCATCGCTTATAATTATTTGTTCTGCTTATTGCTTCAATTACTGGCATAAGGCCATGTGCATCAGAGTAATACTATCTGAGCATTGTTAAATACTCAGATTGTTCCAATAATTTAATTTTTGGAGGAGTGGGTTTCCCCTAAATTATGATAGTCAAATGTTATTATTTTAGAGAATACCTTCTACCTCTGACGATAGTTCAGAACAGACAGGTAATCGAGAGGGTCATTTGACTGAAAACCTCGCCAAAAGGGGGCTGAGGAATGGGAGAGCAGCTCCCCTGCATGTGTGAGACGCTAGATTCAATCCCTGGTGCCACACGGCCCTGAACAACATCGGGAGACCCCCAGCCACTCCCCCAACCAACAAGAGCCGACAAATGGAAAATAAAACATCCACGAATGGGAATGAGCCGCTGAGCTCACCCGAGCTCAGTGTGTGAGTCTCCATCTCTCAGACGCAGACGAGCGAAGCAGGCCCCACAGCTCAGCGCTGAGCGTGCAGGGCGGGAGTGCTCAGGGGCCTCAGTGCCAGGGCCTCAGACTTGGGGCCCTCACATGCCCGGTCCAGTGTCACCCGCTGAGCCATGTCCTCTGCCACTCCCTCTACTTGGTCCGATTAAACATGCAAGAAGTGGAACCCCAGAGTGCCTCAGCCATGAGGAGGAAGAGCGAGGTGGAAATAGACCCTCAGATGAGGCCAGCTGAGCCGTCCGCGCAGAGGTGAGCTGGATTTGGAGAGGGAGGAGACACCCAGAGCAGCTCTTCTCTGGGGCTGGTGTGGCCCAGGCTGGAGGCCACATTCAAACCTTCCCCAGTGAGAGCAAGCCCAGCACTGTAGCTCGGGAGCACTGTAGCTTTGCAGTTGAAATACAGGCTCGTGAGTAAATCGCTCCCTGAAGAAAAGGTATAAATGACCAGGAAGGAGACAGGGCACACAGCAGTCCCCATACGCAGACTCTCCAGCTTGGTTGGTATTACCCGGTATGGAATCCAAATAACACCCAACAAAATGTCTTCAAAAAAAAAAAAAAAGAAGTGAGAGGGGCTGGAGCAATAATGCAGCAGGTAGGGTGTACTGGGTTTAATCCCTGCATCCCATATGGTTCCTCAAGCACCGCCAGGAGTCATTCCTGAGCGCAGAGCCAGGAGGAACCCCTGAGCATCCCTGGGTGTGACCCAAAAAGCAAAAAAAAAAAAATTAATAAAGAAGTGATAGAGATAAACATAAAATAAGGTTAGAAAAATGGACCAAAGAGAGCTAAAAAAAATGCAAAGAAATTATGAAATGGGGGGGCGGGGAAAAAAAAGAAATTATGAAATATTCTTGACAGTTAGAAGACAAATCTGAAGAAATTTCCCAGGATTTAGCCTGTTATAACAAAAGTATAAATTTGAAATATAGATTTAGAAACATAGAGGATAAAATGAGAAGGTCCAATTCATGTTTAGTTTGAAGAAGAAATAGAATTGAGGAAAGATGTTATTTCAAATTTATACACAAAACATTCTCACAATGATGAAAGAAATCAGTTCACAGGGCTGGAGAGATAGTCCAGAAATATGAAACTTACACATGGTAAAAAAAATGCAAAGAAATTATGAAATATTCTTGACAGAAGACAAATCTGAAGAAATTTCCCAGGATTTAGCCTATTATAACCAAAGTATAAATTTGAAATATAGATTTAGAAACATAGAGGATAAAATGAGAAGGTCCAATTCATGTTTAGTTTGAAGAAGAAATAGAATTGAGGAAAGATATTATTTCAAATTTATACACAAAACATTCTCACAATGATGAAAGAAATCAGTTCACAGGGCTGGAGAGATAGTCCAGAGATATGAAACTTACACATGGTCCCTTGAGTCCTGCCAGAAGTGACCACTGGACACAGAGTCAGGATTAAGTCCTGAGCTCAGCTAGGTATGGTCCAAAACCAAAAACGTGAAAAAAAGGAAAAATCCAAAATAATGGAATAAAACTATATGTCAGTTTTTCAAGAAGACAATGGAAAAATAAATTTGTATATAGTACCACAAAGTATATGTTAGTTCGGAAAGAACGGTGGAATCGAAAAGATGTGCAACAAGCTGCAGACATGCCCCCGGACCCCAAGGTCACCATCCAGTTAAAAACTTAACTCCAGCTGTATCAACATATTTAAAGTTTTGGAATTTATAGAGTGTGCAGCCACATCTCGTACTCGTCACCACTGATGTTCCAGGAGTAGCATACCACCCTGGGTAGGATGTAAAGGAGAAGGTGACTGATCTTGATTTTATATCTATATCTATATATATATAGATAGATATGCACACATATACATATATTTTTATGTACATATACACGCATATTATATAGGTACACATTAGTGACTCTCTTATATAAGGGCTTAATGTCTACAACAATCTTCACACAATTTCTTCTAAGGAAACTTTGATCATTTTTCAGCAGATTGCTCATAACAAGCAATACAAAATAAGTTATTTAAGGCCTGCTATTGGGGTAGGCTTGGCTGGTGGTGGGGAAAATTCAAAATATTGGTGGTGGGAAGGTATAATGGTGGTGGGATTGGTGTTAGAATGTTGAATGTAATAAATTATTGTGCACAAATTTATCAAAGTTAAATTAAAAATAAGAAGTTGATGGCATATTCACACAACAGAGCTGACTCCAAGTCACTTAAAATATAATACCTCCCTTTACTTATTACTCAGTGTATGGTTAGATGCACATGATGCAAAGATTTTTTTTTTTACTTTTCAGTAATATTGCTGGTGCAGTGCTGAATGCTAAAGTTGAAACTTTTCTGGATGGTATGGATAGAATAGATGAAGAATTGTATGACAACCCATCATTCCTAGTGTCTCTGAGAAGACGAAACGTCTGTCATGAAGGAAGCAATGACACAGGACAGCAGCAGAGTCTTAGACATTTGGATGGTGGTTAGGATGCAGAAACTTTTCCCACTGGGACCATCGTATTAACACTATTAAAATGGTGTGACCTAAAGTGCAATAACATTTTAATTTTATTTATATTTTGGCAACACTTGGCAGTGCTCAGGGCTTACTCCCAGATCTGTGCTCAGGGGTCACTCCCAGTGGGCTAAGGGGACCACCTGGGGGCTGAGGATCAAACTCCAGTTCACTGCATGCGAGGCCAGCCCCTTACCCACTGTACTGTCTCTCTGGCCCCAGATTAACATTATAAAAGAAAAATTAAGTGTGCTTTGAACTTGAAACAGCCGCGGGATACAGGGCCAGCCCCAGCCGGGGCTGGTGCTTGGCTCCGGCCGGCCGGGTTTTCGGCCCGGGTGCCCATGCCTCTGCAGAGCCGGTGGATGTGGAACGAGCGGGAACCAGAGACTGCTTTAGGAATTGGGGTTCCAGCAAGTGCTTGCACCCATGTATAGAGACTGTGAACTAACTTTGGCCACATGCCTTTCCAGGAAGGGAAATGATTCATTTTCAAACTTAAATCTTTGCAAACTTAATTACTATAATACAGAAATTGTAAACCGCGCGGCCGCTACTGCGGCCGCGCAACATTTTATCTCTTCATTCTCATCAGTGGAAAACTTATTATCAAACATTTCCCTGTTAATAGAGCTGTATTCTTAGGGGATAAATTCCAACAAAAATAGTGAGTCTGTTTTGAAACTCTAACAACAATAGTGAGTTATGTGTTGAAATCTGGAATGTAATCAAGGTAAAGAAAAAAGGAAGTGAAATTATCACTCACGTACGGGGTGGGTTGGGGGGTGAGGGGTGGGATGTATACTGTTTTTTTTTTTTGCTTTTGCTTTTGTTTTTATTGGTGGTGGAATATGGGCACTGGTGAAGGGATGGGTGTTTGAGCATTGTGTAACTGAGATATAAGCCTGAGAACTTTATAACTTTGCACTTGGTGATTCAATAAAATAAAAAAATAAAAGAAAAATTAAAACAACAGCAGCAATAAAACCAAGGAGATGAAGTAGAAGGAGTAAGCAAGAACTCTAGGATTCTACATTGGATTTCTAGGTCCCAGTCTGAGTTCATGATTGGTTTCACACTTAAGAAGGAAACCCATTTTTCCCTCCTGGCTTTGTTCACTGAAAAGATCTGAAAGCTATGCCTGATGTAGTGATAACGGGCACCTCTGAGCCCAGACTGTGATTTTTAATTTTTTTTTAAATAGTTTTCTTCGACTGGAATCAGTTATCTTTGGAGAAAAGGCTGGTCCTGGGTCTGGGGAGGAAATGTAGAAGATATTTTCTGTTCTTTAACATCCAGCTACAACCTCACCTGAAGAAGCTCCAGCCGTGAAAGTTCACTCCCTTCCGTTAGTAAGTATAATGTCTGCAGCAAGTTGGTGCCCATTAAATGTAATAATGTCAACGAGCTTGTGACAATGTAGACCTAAAATGAAATAGTTAACTTGTAACAACTGGAAGATGCTAGTCCAGAAAATCTTTACTTAAAAACTGGGAACTAATGCCCAAAAGGAGGAAGAGAGATGAGAGATAGAGGGAGAGGGTGAGAGAGACAGAGAGACAGAGACAGAGAGAGGGAGAGAGACAGAGAGAGACAGAGACAGAGATAGAGACAGAGATGAAGACAGAGAGAGGGAGAGAGACAGAGAGAGGCAGAGACAGAGATAGAGACAGAGACAGAGAGACACAGAGAGACACGGAGAGAAGAAAAGTTGAAAGTGTCTGCCACAGAGGTAGGATGGAGGAGGGTGGCGGGAGGGAACCGGGGACACTGCAGCTGGGAAGTGTGCACTGGTGAAGGGGCGGGTGTTGGAACACGGTGTGACTGAAACCCAAGCGTGAACAACTTTGTAGCTGTGTATCTCATGGTGATTCAATAAAACAAAGGAACAAACAAACTGAGAACTAAGTAAAAAGAACCATGGGGACACAGAGTGTCGCAAAGGCTGGAGCACATGCCCGATATTCAGAGACTGGGTTCAGTCCACGGTACTTAACGGCTTCCTGAGCAACACTGGGTGTGGCTCGTGTTGTCCCGACACGCCTAACCCCATCACTGAACAGCGTGTCCGAGATGTGGTCCCCACCCCCTGGCACACTGCCTGGGAGCTTCTGCCAAGCGGAGACTCAAACATATATGTCCTATAAAAACTTGAGCCCTGGGTACTCCAGTTACAGAGGAGGAGAAAATAAACACTTACCAAAGCGTTCTAGCTCACAATAAACCACGGGGCGCTGGAATCAGAGCATTCCCGCTTTCCAAAGCTGTGTGAAGGGAGGCAGGCATTCTTCAACACAAACTGCCCATCACACAAGCGTGGCCGGGTGTGTGGCTTTGGTGGACGACCCTTCAGAGGCCATAACGTAGCCTTGCCAGAGGACAAATACGCAGACAAAGGAACCCTGAATCTGACTCACACCTGAGGTCAGTCCACACACAGGGGATCCATCCTCAGGGCAGAATCTCTAGGTGACGGTTAGTGTTGGAACAGAACACAGTTAGAGAGGGGCTGATTCATCCACACAGACAGTGGACAAGGAGAGCGCACTCGTGGGGAGAGTGGACATACGTGGAGCTTGACTCCCCGCCAAACGGAAAGCATGAACCACATGAGGATTTAGAGCCAGAACGGCTTATAAAGAGATGATATTTATGAGACGATAGATAATATGAAGGCAGATTGTATACTAATATTCAACAAGTAGCAGGCATATTTTCAGTGTAGCATTAGTAAGAACCCCTTCTGGGTTGGCTTGTTTGGGGTCCACACCCTGGAGTTCCTGGGGGCTGCAGTTCCTGGGTGGGTGTTTGAGAGACAAGAAGGGGCTGGGCTGGGACCCCCCAGGCCTTCTGCAAACAGATCCCGCACTC
This sequence comes from Sorex araneus, assembly GCF_027595985.1. NCBI lineage: Eukaryota > Metazoa > Chordata > Mammalia > Eulipotyphla > Soricidae > Sorex > Sorex araneus. The sequence continues at coordinate 188,240,272 of NC_073305.1, forward strand.
GAGCCCTTGGAGAAGCCCCAGGACTTGTTCTTCAGTGACGATGGTGCAGTGGTTGAGAAAGAGGGGAACGGGCTGTGTTGGGATGGCTGGACAAGGCGAGGACTCAGGAGAGAACCGACTTGTTTTGAGATTCTCACTTGCACCTGCTCCCTCCGGGGCTGATGGTTTGTGCCAATTGCTTTACTGCTTTGATGCTTGGCCATCCGTCTGGACCTGGCTCAGCAACGCTTCTTTTGGTGTGAAGATGGTGTCTGCTGGTCAGCAGTGTGGTGGTCCGTTGGCGGGCCACCTGCTCCCAGGTCAAGGAGGAGGACAAGAGAGGAACAAGCCTGACGGCACCAGCGGTTTGGATGCTTGTCTCGGTTGGGACAGATTTACTACCATTCTGTCAGTCAAGAAGAGTCTGGCTGATCACGGAGTCTTGAGGTGACCAAGAGAGGGTGAGCGAGAGGCAGGGAGAGGCCATGTCTTTGTGGTCAGCCTCACAGCAGCTCTGAGGAGGTGGGCGGGGCTGGGGGAGCAGCGAGGCCATCACGGGTGGACCGTTGCTGACGCTGCGGAAGGAGTAACGCATCGTCCCTCTACTACTTGGCTTACTTTGGACCATGTGAGCAGTTTCCTACAACATGTAGGTGGATCACAGTGACTCCAGCTCTTGCATCAGAGAAAACCCCAGGCAGGGTTCCATGAGTTCCTTTGGTGTGAGGGTACCATTCTCCGAGAGTCTCTTTTTTAAAAATCTCATTTGACTGATCCAGAGCTTCTTCTTTTCATGGTCTCCTGCTTGGGCTGCTGGGAGACTGTTGGGGAAGGTGACAGCTCTTACTGGGCTTTTATTTCCTTTGCAGAGGACCAACGTTCTGCCCTTAGCACCGAGTTTTGACCTGGGAGCTGCATCTCTTGGGGCTGCTTGTCCTGTGTATAAAGTATCGTCACGTATTTGATGATTTCACACGCCACTTGTTTTAGCACATGACAAAATGAACATTTCAGTCTGACTAGTATGAGGCTTCTTCATTTCCTTCTTTCTCTTCTTTATTTCATGAAGTACATGTATTATACATATATATTATATATTAGAACCCTTCCATCATGGCTAGGGACTGGGCGAGGTGGTGATAGTTACAGGAAAAAACTCCATCCCAACTAAGTTCACACTTTATAACTTCAAACTCACATTCATCAGGCATGAGAAAACTCAACTCTCATCTTGATCGTTTCCTGATATGTAAATGTTAATTTCCCTTGGTCTTTCATGATAGAAATTCAGGCTAAATCTTCTAAAACTAAGCAGCCACCTTTTCTGCAAGTTGGAACCTAAGATTAGCCTCAACTCCTAAATCTTTATATTGCAAGTCATAAATGTAAAATTTTTCCCCTGAAAATTATTTTTATAGTCAGATCTCTGAAAATTGTATCTTGGAATTGCATAATGTGGATCTTGAGCAATTCCCATGCACTGAGGTAGTTGGCAGATAACGCTAGAGAGAGGTGGGTGAATGGGTTCGTTTTGGGGAGCACAGGGAAATGGCTCGTTGCTACATTAATGCCACTGCAGTCTGGACTGATTTAGAGCTTTCTAGTTGTTTTGCCCAGAAAGCCTTACTTTGTGGCACTTTCCTCTTTGGACAGTGCGTTCCTCAGGACAGCTGTCCTGCAGAGCAGGGCTGGCCTCGACCAGAGCACTCACTGCTTTTACATCCCCTGGATTCATGACAAGACTTGCTCATGTCCTTGAAATGCTGTTGGCAACTTTGGGGCTCTGAGAGGACAGGCTGGGGACAGCTGCAGTCAGTGTGACAGTTGGTGGTGGTGGCACGTGGCCACACTCAGTAGGGCTCAGGGCTTACCCTTGCCTCTGTGCTAGGGTCCATGTCACACCTGGTGGTGCTCAAGGGTCGCCACTATTTAATTTTAAGACTATCTTCAGTTTCAGGCCACACCCAGCTGTGATCAGGGCTTACTCCTGGCTCTATGCTCATGTGTGACTCCTGGTGGGGACAGGGGGACCCGCTGTGGTGCAGGGGATCAAAGCCAGGTCGGCTGTCTGAAAGACAAGTGCCCTGCTAGCTGTACTATCTCTCGGAATCCTGCAGATTTTACTTTAGATTGAGCTTTATTTTTTGCAGTCTGGGAAGAACTTGGTCTTTGTGCTGGACTTCGGAGCAGATTCTGGCCTCTACTAAGGTCTTTGTCAAGGAGGGAAAGAGTTCAGACTCTCATCTCTCCAGCTAACCTCTCCCCTGGTCTTCGTGGGGAGGGGAAGGCCCCCAAAGCACACAGAGAGCCAAGCAGGGTGGTGCCGCTCAAGCACATCAGCTCGTAAGGGAGGGAGGGCTCCCCATCCGCTCACTGCATGCTCCTGTTCTGCGGACCCTCCATGAGCTTGTTAGCCTTGACCTCTGCAGGGGAGGCTGGCGGAGAGACTGTGCTGGTGTCCCTTTAAAGCTACAGCAATTTGTGGTGCCCCTAAAATGCTGGTGTCTGGCGGATGCTGTTAGGGTTTTGCACAGACTTCACCTGCCCTACTGCAGGGTGGGAGTCTCAGTGTTGGATGGAGGAGGTCTGGGTGTGCATCGGGCATTCCCGCTTTCCAGTTAGGGAACTGTCATCAGGGTTTGGATCCTGCTGGACCTCTTTCCTGTCTGCAGAATAGCAAAGGTCTGTGCTCCCTGCTCTCCTGTGAAAAATTTAAGAGGTTCATTAGATGCTCCACACAAGTTGTAGAGGGAGATTCTTTAGCCAAGAGAGATATTTTAAAATATTGATAACAAGTGCCAGAAATACAAACAAGAGGCAAGTGCTTGTCTTGCATGCAGAGGACCCTAGTTTGACTCCCAGGCACCACATATGGGCCCTTGAGCACCACCAAGTGTGACATGGATGCTGAACATATGGTCAAGAGTAAGCCTGAGCCCTGCGGAGTCTGCCCCCACCCCAAATATTGATGGCTCAGCTAATGAACATGAAAATTATGAGCATAAATGTGATGGACTGGAGAGATAGTACATCAGGTAAGGAGCTTGCTTGGCACGCAGCCGGCTGGGGTTCAATCCCTGGCATCCCATATGGTCCCCTGAACCCCACCAAGAGTGATTCCTCAATGCAGAGGCAGGAGTAATCCCTGGGTACTGCCAGGTTTGGCCCACAAACAAAAGGAAACAAAAAAGAAAATGAAGGGGAGAAGAGGAGGGAAGAGAATAAGGAGGAGGAGGAAGAGTAGGATAAGGAACGGAGGAACAGAAATAAGAGGACTGAAGGGAAGAATAATACCGAAGAAGAGGAGTAAGAGCAGGAAGAGGAGAGGAAGAGGAGGCTGATAAGAAGGGGCAGAATCAAAATGAGGAGGAGGGTCAGGAAGAGGAGGAAGATGAAGAGGAGGAGGAGGAGGAGGAGGAGGAGGAGGAGGAGGAGGAGGAGGAGGAGGAGGAATAGGTGGAAGCAGAGGTGGAGAACTTCTCAAGTCGTGAGAGATGGGAAATGCCTCCTGGAAGTGGAGTTAACCCAAAGCTGCTCTTGCTTGTTCTTCAGTGATGGGGTCCAGTCGGCTAGGACCAGTCCCCGCCCCCTCCCCGCCCCTGTCTCTGGCTCTTTTAGCGGCTTCTCTGATCAGCTGAAGAGGCAGCATCAGTTCAGTGGGCCGTGGGCACACCAGTTTAGTGACGTCTCTCCTTCCCTTCCACACGTTTTCTTCCCACCCTTCCACTCTTCTGAGGGTCCTTTAACTTTTCCTCTACAGTGGTGGTCCCCAAGACTCCATCCAGACCTGGAGCCCCCTTTGAGAGTTGCACCAGGAAGGGGGGCTCCGCCCAGAGCACCCCTGGTTGTGACGTGGTTGGGCTCAGAGCAGGGAGTCGGGCTGTCCCGGCCACGGCTCTTTTGTCAATCAAGGCTCCCAGGGCCCAGAGAGCTCCTGTTTATCCCTCGCCACAGCTTCTTCCTCCAGCAACATCGTCACGAATACTTTGTGGCCCACGACACTGGAAGTATTTACCATCTGCGCTTTCACTGATAACGCTCCTTGACTCCTTGCTTAGCCGGGGAAGGGGACAGATGGCTGAAATGCGGGGACCTGTGCTTCTGTGATTTAGCAGGGACTGTGGGGAGGGGCGCCTTGAGGTGTGGGACGTTCTTACTCAGATCCCAGTTTCCCAAGGCAGGCGGCAGAACTAGTGTCTACTCTCAGCTTGGAATTTTGTGGAAGGTACGTGTTTAGAACAGCTTTTTCTTTCTTTTTTTTTTTTAAGCCCGGGGATTTGTGTGGATATTCTTCTCAGACTATCGTGTGACTTTCAGTTCTCAGGTTGTTGTTCCCAGTCTACTAAGCCGTGTGGCTGAGCTCGGCAAAGCTGCCCTAAGAACCCTCCTGGCACCGCATCCCGCTGCTCCCACACTCAAGTGGCATGCTGTGTGCGAACTGCATCTGGGGCAGAGCTGTCTCCCCGTGGGGCCAGTCAGCGGCAGAGGGAGGGGCAGGGCCGCAGACAGGAGAGGAAAGGGTGTGTGTGTGTGTGTGTGTGTGTGTGTGTGTGGTGCCTGAATGTGATGAGAAACCCCCAACTTCCTGAGAGTTGTAGGAAAGATTTGTGGACACAACTCTGATGGCTCAGAGGTCAGAGTTTATCGTACAGGTTGGTCATAGATGGGTCCGAGCCCCTCCCCAGGCGTCCAGCTCTCCTCTGCTGTGAGGACATCACTCATGCTGCCCTGACACGGCCCCACGCCCGTGTACGATTGCTTTGTCCTGCCCTTGTGCTCTCCTCGCCCCCAGTGCACAGTGCTCTGACTGTGCCCCTGCACTGCCCTCTACCAGGACACGCACTCCTGGTCTGAACTATTGTTGCTGGGCCTTCCTTGGGCTCTACCCCAGCTTCTCTGGCTTGCCTAGGTTCCAGCCACGTCATGTGCTTGCGGGTGAGACCGGGCCTCTGGGCCCTGCTTGGATCTGCCATCGGTCACGCTATGCATTGGGTAGACTTGGTCCTGCCATCTCCCTACACACAGGAAGAGAGACAGACACAGAGAGACACACAGAGAGAAAGACAGAGCAAGTGAGAGAGAGACAGAGAGAGATACAGAGAGAGACAGAGAGTGAGAGAGCAAGAGAGACAGAAAGAGACAGAGTGAGAGAGCGAGAGCAAGAGAGAGAGAGAGACAGAGAGAAACAGAGAGAGAGGTAAAACAGGTAAGAGAAAGGGGCGAGAGAAGCAGGCATGTATGGGGGGGAGGGCTTCCTTTTCTCTGCCGCCATCTCCCTCCCCCAGCCACCCCGTTATCTCTTTTGATGAACTACTTTAGCAACGGGCAAGGTTTAAAGTGACTGAATCCACCGGAGCGCCACCTTTCCTGCCCACTGTGGTCAGACGGTGCCTCCACATCCCGTCGGGCGCCTCTACAACTGCAGGGAGCCGAAGAATGGGGGAAAGATATGTGGGTAGACAGAAGGGGTGAAGGGAAGTGGAGGAGAGAGGGGACATGGGCAAGCTCCCCTCTGGTCCCCTGTGTCGTGGATACCGGGAGGAGGAGGCAGAGCCCTGCCCGCCTCCAGCGCCCTGACAGGAACAGCTGTGTGAGGTGGAGACTCTAAATTCTTGCCAAGAACCTAGAGAGGCTTCTGGTCCCACAACTGCTGCTACTTCATGTCTGTCTGTATGACAGCTGCACTCACACATACACACGCTGCTAAAGGCTAGAGGCTCTCATCTGTCTGTCTGTCTGCCTACCAACCACCTGCTGTCCATCGTCAATCTCTTGTCCTTGTCCTTTTATACTACTGCCTCCTTTTCTCTATCACAGCTTACGTCTCCTCTGATCTATCCATACACCAGTCCATCCATCATCTGCCTATCTACACATCCATCTGTACATCATTCTCACCTATCCATCCCGACTCAACCATCCAGCAGCCTCCTCACAAACAGACATACATGACCCACCCATCATCCATCTACCCATCTTTTCCTTCCTGCCACCCATTCATTTTCTATCCAGCATCCACCATCCATTATCCATCCATCAAACATCATCCAGTCATCATCCATCCATCCTGCATCCATGCATCCACTTGTCTACCACCCATTGATCCATCCATCCATCATCACTCAGCCACCCATCCATTCATACACCTGCTTGTTCATCCATCTGTCCATCCATCCATCCATCCATCCATCCATCCATCCATCCATCCATCCATCCATCCACTCATTCATCCACTATTATTTTTATCATCTATATTACTTTTTTGAGCACACACAGTGGTGATCAGGGTTTACTCAGAGCTCTGTGCTCATGAATTACTCTCTGAAGTGTTCAGGGGACCATATGCAATACTCGGGATTAAATGGGGGTTTGCCATGTTGAAGGCAAATGCTTAACCCCTGTACTATCTCCCTGGTCTCTACCATCTTAAAATACTGCCATTATTTGTTTGCCTTCACAGGGAAAAAATGTAAATTTTCTATAATTTGAAAATGTCTGTTACTCTGTAGGGTTTGATTCAGCCCAGGGAGCTTGGCACTTGTGAAAATTCTGACTATACGAGTTCTCTTTTTCACTTCATGATAGAGTGTGACTACAATATGTAAGGAAAGATCCTAGCAAGTCGAATAAAAACCAAATAAAGACTGTGGGTGTTTTAGACTTTGAAAGTCACAAAATGTGTGAACTTTGGTAAAGATGCTTCTGGGGGCCCTGAGTTAAGCCACTGCCCTGCACCTGGCCTGTTGTCTTCTCCTTTCCAGAACTTCCATGGCTTTTTGGTAATTTTAAACTTTTAAACAATTTTATTTTTTGAACTGAGAAGATTGTTCAAGGAAACACGGTGCTTCCTTCTCTCATTGTGGGAAGCCTGTCAGGGGCTGCAGATTGAGTTACACTCTAAAAGTACCTGTGGGTCTGGAAAAAGGCAGCCGTGAAGAGAGAAAGCCGTGTAGACCCCGAGATCTCCAGCCATGTGTGAGTTGGCCCTGAAAGCCTCTTCTCTGCTTTCTCAGCATCTCTTAACTCCGCCTCTGGGTGAGGTGGTTTCCACTGTAAAGCAAGGGGGCAATGGAATTCCTTTCCCTCATCACCCTGACTCATCTGGCTCCCTACTCCAGAGCCTCCTTCCCCGTTGGTGCTGGAATCAGATAGTCCAAATCTCTATGTGTAAAGACCTTGTGTCCCAGAGCCCCGTCACCCCATCCTTTGGAATCACAATGGAACATTCAAGTCTCTTGCCTTCCACCATGGCACGTACACAGGCAGGGTGCTGTTTGGCACTAGCAAAGTCTCTCTGGTTATTGCTAAAGGCCAGACCTTCTCTTGCCTGACTTAAACTCCCCATCTTCAGGAGAAATGCCTTTTGTGGAGCCCCCAGACAAAGGGTTTGTGTGATCCAAGTTGCACTGATGTGTGGGCTATGTGCCCACCCTGCCCAGGAGAGCTTCGAATCTCTCTGGACACGGTCAAGAGAACCTGCCGGCTGTGCTCAGGCGACCCCTCTGGGCTGGACCTTGTGTCTACACTGGCCCCACACTGGCAGCAACTCTGGCTGCTGTGGGCCACGGACTGATCCCAGCAACAGCGACTCTGCTCTGAAAACTCCAGGGGATGGGACAAATGTTCCGGGGACAGCTGCTGTGGAAGACGAGATGGTTTGAAACGCCCAGTGAGAAAGCCTCCTGGTCCCGAGCAGCTGTGAGGGGGCTTGGATTTCAAGCCACGTGACTTGCAGGCTCACGAGAGTGAGGGTCACTTGCGGGTGGCTGTGTGCTGCCTCAGCTGTTGGTTTCTTGGGAGGGGGTGACTGGAACTCTGTTCCACGCCTGACCTACAAAACGCAGAACCTGTTCTGTTTCTCTGTGACCCTGCTGCCCTCTGAGGTTATGGGAACGGGTCCCTTGTACCTGGGCGTCATGTCTGGGATTCCCGGAAGTAGCTGGCCTCAGCGGTTTGCTGGGTGGGGAGGGCAGCATCAACGGCCCAAAGCGTGTGTGTGTGTGTGTGTGTGTGTTTCTGCAGTGCTGGGGGTCAACCCCAAGGCCTCATACACGTGAGACGACTGTTCTAAGGCTCCGTAGCCCCAGCCCCTTGGTGGGCTGGCCAGTGGGGCTGGGAAGAGGCGCTCTCATTTCCTGTCCTTTAGAAATCACTAAAGGTGAGAACGGGAGTCAGGGGCGCCACCCCGCACCACCCAAACGGGAACAGCCGAAACCACCATCTCTGCGTGCCTGAAGACCAGAGGAGCCCTGGGCACAGCTGCCGTCCTCACACTGTCCTGTGCGGGCCAGCCATGCGCCCTGAGCCAACCCGGCAATTCTTCTCGGGGCCGGGAGGGCCGTGCTTTGATCAGACTCCCGAAGGGCAAGTTAGGAGGCAGGGATGAGACAGGCTGACTTTTCGGGAGAGCCCGTGTGGCTCTCACCTGAGGGGGTGCTGATGCACTCTGGGAGCTGAGGTGTGGTGCCCACTAAGGGTTATAGCTCGCCTGCGTCAGCCGTGCCCATGCCTGAGCCCTGAACTGGCCTGCGTGTGTGTCCATACTGAGGGTGCTCATGTGGAGATGCCGTAGAGATATCGCCCAACTAAAGCAAAGGGCAATATATATATGTATGTACATATATATATGGAGAGATAGAAAGAGAGAGGGAGAGAGAAAGAGAGGAGAAAGGAAGAAAAAGAGAAAGAAAGGAGAAAGAGAGAAAGAGAAGGAGAGAGAGGGAGAGAGGGAGATAGAGAGAGGGAAAGAGAAGAAGAGAGGGAGGGAGAGAAGGGGAGAGAGAGGGAATGAGAAAGGGAGAGAGAGAGGGAGAGAGAAAGAGAGGAAGAGAAAGAAAAAGAGGGAGATAGAGAAAAAGAGGGAGAGAGAGGAAGAGAGGGAGGGAGAGAGCACACGCCAGAACTACCATCAGGTAGAGAAACAGAGGGACCCCAAATGCCCATGGATCAAATAATAGAAGCAAATAAATAATATAATAATAATAGCACACGATAGGGACAAATGGAGACGTTACTGGTGCCCACTCGAGCAAATCGAAGATCAACGGGACTACAAGTAATACAAGAATAATAATAGAAGCAAAAGCAAGAATAGAATGTAATTATAAACCCATATTAAAGACTATCATGATGAGAACAGAATATATTTTGCAAGATGATAGTAGATGAAAGAGAACAGATGCTCTGGATGTCTGAAGGGTGATGGTTTCTCTGTAGAAGTGATGGGACAGAAAGTATGGGCCGGCTGTAATGATAAGCACTTGCCTTGGCATCCAGGGGATGGGGAAACCAGTTTGAGAAATAGAAAAACAATAATAAAATAAACTGGAGAGAGGAACTGATAAAGTTAGGACAAGAATTGTTGCATTAAATCCACCAAACTGGTAGATGCCATGAATATATTTTAAATTTAGATTTTGAAATCAAAACAAAAATGTGAAAACACCTGTTGGCAAACTCAGTTAAAAGGGAGGAAGAACACAAATATAAAATAAAGCAATAATGAAAAGGAAGAAGAAATGATAAATTCATATTTCTCTTCTTCTTTCTGCATAAATAATTTGCTATCCTAAAACAGTTGATGCACCAGAAGTGACCCCTCCCCCATTCAAATATTTGAAGTCATTGGTTATTTTGGGTGAAAGCTAAAAAGCCTGAAAAAGCACCAAGTGCAGATAATTTTTTAGGAAAATGTTATTGAACATTTGAAGAGTGTACAATTGTAACATTAAAGGGAAAAAATGAACAGCTTCTGAATCCTTTTTATGCATTTAGCATGATCCTGCCAACCTTAACACATGCGTAGCAGAAGGAACTACAGATGCGGCCATTTTCCTGGGTGGGCAGCATTCGGAGCACAATCCAGCAGCGCAGTATTAGAATAAAAACAAATAACATGGACTAGTTTTAGGGAATCAAGAGTGGTTTCAGATAAAACCAGTTCAGTACATTATTAAATGGATTTAAAGAGAGAAGTGGTAATATTATTTCCAAAAGCGCTAAAAGGACAATGCTAGTATTCAGTGGATGTTCATTTTTTTTTTTTTTTTTTGCTTTTTGGGTCCCACCTTGTGATGCACAGGGGTTACTCCTGGCTCTGCACTCAGGAATCACTCCTGGCAGTGCTCAGGGGACCATATGGGATGCTAGGAATCGAACCCGGGTTGACCACGTGCAAGGCAAACGCCCTACCCGCTGTGCTATTGCTCCAGCCCCTCAGTGGACGTTCTTGATGAAAAGAGGACTGAGTAAATCCAGCTCCATGTCTTCAAGCCACCCTGCACCCCCAGGCCTCGTCCTTGCCCCGTTGGCCATGAACTGCCAGACCTCCGCTTTGGAGGAGCCTCCAGTACAAGTGACCCAAATGATCTTTATTTGTATTTGGTTTGACTATTAACGAGCACGTTCAGGGAATCAGTGCAAGCTATAGATACGGTTTCAGGCACAAAGATCATAAGCAAATGCAGGAGCCCCTGTGTACAAGTAATCACCAGTAAGATGAGTAAGAAGGAGTCTCACAGCAGTCACCACAAAGATGAGAGACACAGGCGCCATTTTAGCAAGGATTGATGTAAAGGCTGCTTGACAACTGTTGAAAGACAAAAATCAGTTTTGCACACATGAAAGTTTGCTCTGTCTTAGGCAGAAGATCACAATGTCGCAAAGCTTTAGTTGTCTTCAGGCAAACCTACATATTTAATATTATGTAAACAAAACTGCTTATGGGTATTTTCTTTTGGAACAGAATGGACATATCAACATTTCTACGTAAAAAATCACTGTGTAACTGTATCGCTGTCATCCCATTGATCATCGATTTGCTTGAGCGGGTGCCGGTAACGTCTCCATTCATCCTAGCCCTGAGATTTTAGCAGCCTCTCTTTACTCGTTCTTTTCAGCGGTGCCGCATTGGAGGCTCTTTCAGGGTCAGGGGAATGAGACCCATCATCTAATATGCCACAGAGAGCTTGCCAGGCTCTGCTGTGTAGGCAGGATGCTCTCAGTACCTTGCCAGGTTCTCTGAGAGGGAGAACTGGGCTATAAGAGGTTGCAAGGTGGCAAATGCAGCTGCATGCTTTCGCTGTTTAGTCCCATCAGCGGCCAAGATCCAGAGACTATAAAATAAGGCTCCTAAACTTGTGCTAAATTAGGAAATAGTCTGTTAAAAGACACCAATATATAAGTAATTTGAGATTAAATCACAATACTCAGATTTAAAGCAACATTGTTGATTATATAAAAAAACAAATCTACAAAATAAGCTAAACTCTACCTATTTATGTACTACAAAGAAAAGAATTTCAAACATTTGGGGAAACTATTGTTATTCAATAAAATGACACTAGAGCAAGTACAGTCTAGCATCTGGAGTACATTGAAGATGGATTTCCCATTAATATCCAAATAATTTCTTCATAAGAAAATGATATGAAAAGTAAGAAAAGTATAAACAAGTATTAGAAAAGGATATGATACAATTAAAAAATCTTATTGCTGGACAGTGATATTTGACCCTCATCCACAAGTTATGTCTAAGAAATATATCGGTCACATACAATTAAAGAAAAGTATGCATTTCAGAGGAGCCATAAATTAAAAGGAAAAATGTAAGAAATACTGCAACTCATTTCACAAATAACATAATCTCTAACAAATAAAGAGTTCCTCAAATCTCTAAGAAAGTTATAACAACCCCTAGAAAATGGACCAAGAATTGGATATATGACACTAAAAAAATTCAAGTGACCCATTGACACAAGAAAATAACTTTAGCTTCACTCATAAGAAATATTCAAATTAAATTAAAGTGAAATAATCTACCTATAAAATTGGTAATAACCCAAAAGACTGGTATCACAGGGATTTTGCTAACAATGTACAAAGAAGGGCTTTAATTGCTTGGGATAGTATATCTATATACAATCTCTATAAAGGACCAGTGGAAAACATCTAAAGACGTTTGAGAAATAGCCACAACTTAGAGGACATGATAGTGCAGTAGAAACACACATGGACAGTATTCACTGAGCACTTTTAAAGCAGCTCAATGAATATCCTTGCAACTGTATGATCAGATTAGAATGACTTGATAGGAGACCGAAAAAGTGGTTGAGTATGTTGAATCCACCTGAGAAAAATAAAGCATCTGTGAAAGAGAGATACAGAGGCAGAAGTATGGATAGAGAACAGTCTCATGAAATGTTCTACGTTCAAGGGAACCGAACAGCAGGATTCCTGTGATATATATGAGGAAGTATGTGTTTGTATGTTTGTGAGTGAGAGACAGGCAGACCCAGAGTGAAAGAGCATGCAGGATGCTGAGGGAGCCTTTCACTTATCACTAACTGAGAGCGTGAACTTCCACAGAGAAAGAGCTGTTCTTAGGCACTCGCTCTGCTGAAGCCCGTCTGCAGGATGGGCTGATGGTCCTCACGTGTCCCCCCGTTTAGCCTCAGTGTCATTTCCGCCAGCCTACCTCTGACCCTGGAGGAGTCCAGTGCCTTGTTTCATGTCTCCGTCTGTTTCTCTTTCTCACTGATTTCGATCATCTCCTCAGAGAAGTCAGGGCCAGACAGAGAGTCCAAGAGACAGTATGTGCATTGGATTAGCTGATCCATGAAGTTGCATAATACCCCCAGCTAACCTAGGGGTCATAACGCTGGGAGACTGTGGGCTAACCGGGTTAAGGCAGCAGCATGGGAGAGTTACAGGGGGAGATGATTGACTTGGGGAGGAGATGAGGACTCTCTCCTTTCCTTCATACCTGCTCGTTGATCCAAGTGCCACCTTCACTCTTTCTTTCCTCTCTGACATACAGAATCCTGATATTACTACTCTGCTACCTTACAACACATAAATGTGTAAGAATATTATATGTTGCATTGTGGTGTCATTGCAGCATGAAAGGAAAGTTGAAGCCCATTTCGTCAGTAATTTTGTCCAAGAATTCAGGGCTTTCACCATTGTGTTTTCTTTCTGTTCTTTGTGCATACTTATTCTTACATGCCTGTAGGATAACATAGCCTCAGTAGTTTAGGTTTATTGGGTTACTCCCGTTACAGTGCTCATATTCCTCTTTGTTTATTTGTAGCTTCTTTCTTAGTGTTCTGTTGACTTGTAAATAATGTTTTTCTCTTCTCCTTGAGTCCTTTGCATAGTTTATTCAGAGCAAGTCCTTTTTGTATGGACACAGGAAGACTTAACAAATGTTATGCTTTTGTAACCTGGGAGTCATTTGGCTCTACATGATATTTTCCTCCAGGGCATCTGTTCTCTTGACCTAAGCCTCAGCTGCCCTTACTTCCTAGCACCCCCAAAGCAGGTCCCGACGTGGGACAAGAAGGACCCAGGGCAAGCGGTGAGTTGTGTGCTACCCTGGCATCGAGATGGGCCTGGCCAAAGTGCCTAATGCTTAACTATAAGTTAAGAGCTTGATCATGGACAAATGCTGTCATGATCCAAACAGTGATACTAGATTTGGACCCTGCTAGGGTGAGGAATGATTAATCTGGACTGAGTGCTGTGGTCTGAGCCTGTGGCAAGATGTTGCCAGGAGAGCTGCCTTGCAAGCCTCAATGTATCCCTTGCTATGTCCATACAAAAATAACTAGTATTAAGATGTTAATAAGTTCCTGGACTAAGGAAAAGAAAAAAAACCTTAAGAGTGAGGAAGGGCTTTGGAGTGCCCTGCCCTCAGGAAGGGCTTTCTTATGTTGATTTGGCTACCTGGCTGGTGGTAGCCTAGAGGGCAAGGTGGGAGAGACAAGGAGGAGGAGAGGGAGAAGCCAGAGAGAGGCAGCAGTTGAGTGGTAGATCCAGAGAGAGGCCGGAGCTGGCAGTGTGGGAGATGAGAAAGATTGAAGATTGAATAAACGGTAACTAATCAGCAACCAGCTTGGTCCTCATTCTTCCTTCGCCTGTCCTTGACCACCGGCCGTCCCGATCCAGTCCACACACTGCGGTTCCAGAGCACCGAACGCGGGTGGTGAGACAGAGCCGCCCGGAGAGCCCGCGAGTGCACTCGCCCCTCGGCGTTCTTTAGTTTTTTACACATGCCTACACTCAATCATATTTTATATTTCAGTGCTTCATTCCCACTTTACTCTCAACCCCCGCCCCCCCCCCCACGTGTCTATTTTTGAAAATTGTGATCAAGTAGAACTTTAGCTTGCCTGTTGTAATCCAAACACTCTAAGGTCTTCTCTGGGGACTTGGTTTCCATTAACGGAATTGTGTAACTGCTCATCTCTGGATCTTTTCCAGACCCAGCACATTCCTCAACATGCAGGAAGCAAAGCCCCACCCGAGTACGTGCTGACCCTTTGTTTTTCATCTCTGTAGAGTCATCTGAATTATTCTGTTTTCATTTTTTTGCAAGGTGTGTTCTCTGCATCCAACCATTTTTTTAAAAAAAGAAAATGCAGTATTGGAAATTCCAAATTTACATTACAGATCAATTGGAGAATTATTATTCACAAAAGGTGCTTTATTTTAAAAAGGACTTATTATATCTTTAACTAGCAATAATTCTGGATATATTATAGATATTTGATTGAAAACAATGCAATTTTCTATAACTTGAAGGGAACAAAACTCCTTGAACAACGAGGTGGCTTTTCAATGGTCTGAGATGCGTGCCCACATCTTCCTTCAGATGCCTGAGTGCTGGACAGTCTCTCAGTGTTGAGCTTTTCAGCCTAATTGTTAAGCTTTCCTGGTCCTTGGCTCAGACCAAAAAGGGGGCAGAATTTAGTATCTGATGTAGGGCTTGGCTGGTTTCATACTATTACTCATTAGTTATAAATATAATTGCTTCTTGAAACGTTTAGCATTAGGGAAGTTGATGGAATCCTTTTGTCTCTCAGATGGTTATTTAGTGAACTGAACTCTAAGGGTCTATGGTATTTGTTTAGTTAGATTGCCTAATAATATGCCTGCTATTTGTTCAGCATACAAAATAATTATTTATTGTAAATGTTCACCTCCTTTCACCTTTCTTTTAATTCTAATGCTTACCTACTAGTAGACATTTAAAATAGAAAAATTATAAGTGGTTTGATAAATGAATATTATAATAGTATCTAACAAAATATTTAACTTCTTGAATTTCTCAATATTTAAGCAACCTTGTATTATGGATAAATGTCTTATAATTGCCTTTAAATTTTTTCTGTTGTGGATATTCTCCTGAATCTTGAGTCTCGATCTGAAAGGTATACTTTTAGCTAGCACTCTTTATCCATCTCTCTTTCTTTCTCTCTCTCCATATTTCTCTAAATAAAACAGTTTGCTTCCAAAAATAAGTGTAAAATGTTTGTTGGGAGAAAAATGAAAAAAAGAAACTATACCAAAGTAAGAACGTATTTGCAAATTGTATCTAATAAGGATTTAGTATCTGGGACATAAAAAGAGCCCTTATAATAATAACAACAAGACAACCTCATTTTATAGTGGGAAAATATTTGGATGGATCTTTTCCCAAAGAAGACTTGCAAGAACTGGAGCGACAGCACAGCGGGTAGGGCGTTTGCCTTGCACGCGGCCAACCTGGGTTTGATTCCCAGCATCCCATATGGTCCCCTGAGCACTGCCAAGGGTAATTCCTGAGTACAGACCCAGGAGTGACCCCGTGCATTGCCAGGTGTGATCCAAAAAGAAAAAAAAAATAAAGAAGACTTGAAAATGACCAATAAACTCATGAAACAATAAACTCAGCATCATGGGTCTTCTGGCAAATGAAGATCAGATCACCATGAGATGCCACTTGATGGTTAATGAGACCTAACTACCACTTCTCATGAACAGTAATACCAGTACTTAAACACTGAGAAGGGTTGGCATGGATGTGGAGAAGTTTGAAGTACTCTAGATTTTTATGGGAATATATGGTGGCGTGGGCATTGAGAAGGGTAATGGAGAGCTTTTCTCAAAAGTTCAACTTAGAATTAGCACTTGACTTCATGATTTTGCTCCTTGTTATAAAGCCAAGAGACTTAAAAGCTTATTTACATAAAAGCTTGAACATTTATTCATAGTAGCATTGTTCATGATGACAAAAAGGAACAAACCCCAAAGCTCATCACATTCCAAATGGGCAAACACAAGTGGTGTATCCATCTATACAGGGGAATGCTTTTCAACTTTATGAAGAATTCAGAAGCAATTCATTCTGCAACATGACAGATTTGAAGACATTCAGCTGCATGAACAAAGCCAAACAGAAATGGCCACAAATTGTATGATGCCATTTTTGTGAATGTCTAGAATGGGGAAATCCAGAGAGACAGTAATGTTTGCAGGGATGGGTGGAGAAGGAGTGAGGATTCACTGCTACATAGGCATAGAATTTCATTTCTTTTGGAAAACATTGTGGCATTGTTTATGGTAATATAATGATGTTATACAGAAAAGTGATTATACTAAAAATTCACAAAATTTTAGACTTCAAATTGATGAATTTTATGACATACTAAATGCAATTTAATTTTCAAAAAGCCAATGGAAATAAGATATATTAAAGATACTTGTGGATACTATGAGCAGAAAGGACATTTTGGAAAAGAATTGTCCTATACAGAAGCAAGAAAACAAGAGGATAGTTAGGTGATGTTCTTTTACTCAAATTCATATACTATTCTCTAACTCAAAAGCTAAAGTTGAACCAAAGCCAAGTATCACAAGTCTAAAAAGGGATTCACTAATTCTCTGCTCCTCCTAATAAACAATATTAGCAGCAACAGCAAACAGAACTAAGCTAAAACAAAATACCAAATAACAAAAAAAAATCAAGAATCAATCCTGGACAGGGATACCGTTCACTTAGGACCTCGGGGCCACAAAAGGGTGCCATTCCTCTCCTTGGAGTGCCAAGCCCAGCACTAAGGAGTTCCTGCTCCCTACCAAGAATGCACAACTCATGGACCTTTTCGGTGACATTTTCTTTCCTTCACGTTCGCCTCTATCACCAGAGTTGATATTTGCTGACTTGGGGAAGACAACACCTTGCCTAGACGGTTGCACCCTAAGGAGTCACTGAAGTATTGCTGCCTTTCCTTCAAACACAGCCACAGAGATGTTGCCTTTCCCTTTGGTGCCATTTCATTTTGAAAATTCAGATGGCCCTTGCTAGCAGACTGGTCAGCCCAAAGGCAGAATCCATCTTGCTTACTGTGTTATCTCAGAAAGTTTCCAAAGAGAAGCGCTAGTTTCATTGTGGTTTACTTTATTACTGCAGACCATGCCTTATCCTAAGGAAGGAAATTTCTTACTTATCTCAGGTTACAGAAACTTCAACACTTTCCCAGGCCAGTAACCCTAATAATGAGGCCTAATAACGAACAGGGTTCTAGGTCTCACTGGTTACTTGCTGCAGATAGAAGGTTCTCGACTTTTCTGAAGCTGTCATTGCGACATGAGACTGAACCCAATCCTCCGGAATTAGAAACCTCCCCAAATCGGAAACATAACAGCATAGCCTTTCTGTGTGCTAAAATTAGCCCTTTAAACCCGCCCCCATTCTGTCTACTTAATCTCTTCTCCATATTTTTTTTTCAGTGTAAGAGATAATTCCTTCATATTCCAATTGAACTCCTGGGAACAGTCCTTGTCCATAATAGGGTTGCAGTGCTCTGAACTCTAGCTAAGGCTTTCCCAGTCTCAGCAAGGCTTACGGCAGCTGGACAGGTGGACATTTTGCAAACTTAAATATTATTGGTCTGAGTCTTTGCTGCTCTTGAAGACTCCACAATTTCCTCAGCAAGGAGGCCTACATCCTGTGAAATCCTATCACCTTTTATATTTCCTCACATGTCTCAATATTTCAATCCTTTGATTTGCATATCAACTTTTCTTTCACTACTTTGAAGAGAGAGGTTCTGATGCCCTACCCTTAGCTTTTTTTATTCTTTTTGGGTCACACCCCCGCATTGCACAGGGGTTACTCCTGGCTCATACACTCAAGAATTACTTCTGGCGGTGCTTGGGGGACCAATGGAATGCTGGGAATCAAACCTGGGTCGGCTGCGTGCAAGGCAAACACTCTACCCACTGTGATATTGCTCCAGCCCCCTATACCCTTTGCTTATGAATCATCTAACATATTTTTCAGAAGTCCCTTTAGGAACTGTGGACTTGCCATTAGTTGCTAAAAGGTTGTATCTGAATTCTGGAAGAGGAAAATAAAAGATGAGTTAAGGTGAAACCAATTTTAACTCATCCCTAGATAAAGATCCTTCACTGGGTAATATCTACCCAGATGAATAGAATAGAGATACGTAGGTTTATGTAGTCACCAGATGTAGCTATGTTTTATGTTTTATGGGAGTAGTCTATTATTTTTGAATGCTCTGGAAACAGATTGTTCTTGACCTTAGTGAAAATCTTAATTAAGAATGATCAGCAAATTAGAGACTGTTTGAGTACTCCAAAGCTATTAGGAAAGTGATGCTTCTACAAAAGGGAATAACCCAGAGAGGAATGGAAATTCCCTGGCCAACCATCCTCAGCCTCCAGTGTCTGAGAGGCACCCTTCCCCCACTGCCCCCTCGAGAGTCTGACCTTCATAATATACCAAGAAACAGAAACTCTGGAGAGAATCAAATAAGCTGCTATAGACTGCAAGATATCATCTCTGATGTTAGAAAACCTCAAAAGAAGGATGATAAAATAGTTATGTAAAGTGACCCATCACAGCATAGAATAGCCAATATATTCAATCAACATGAATGGGGAAATTTTAACCTGAATTGTTGAGGTTGTATGTATATGTGTTTGGGGGTGGGTGGGGAGTGTCTCTGGCACATGTCTAATCTGTTGCAAGCAGAAGTCTGCTAAAACATTGTCAGTGTGTAATGTTGGGACAGACTCAGGAGTTTGTGGAGAGCCTCCACGGGACCATGCTTTGTAACAACAAGTAACAACAAGTAACTGTGCTTGTAAATTGCACCCTGCTTGTAAATTGCACCGTTCTTCGTAAACAATACCTGTGTGCTTTTAAAACAACTCCTAATAAGGAAACAGGATGTCTTGCCACGCCCATAAGCTATAACTAGCCTATCAGCTGCAGACACGTGGGCGTAAGCAGGCAGCGAGAGGTATATAAGGGGGTAAGTCACCTGGCTAGAGGTTCCTCCTCACTCATCCCTCTCTCCTCCTCTCATTCCCCCTCGTTCCCGTTTCTTCCCCCTTCAATGGAAAGTCCCTGAATAAATCGGAGCAAGAAGGATCTCCGAGTTGCGTGTTTCTTCCCTGGTCGAAGCAGCGCGTGACAGGAGTTTAACATCAGGACCGCTCTGCTTATCCTTAGCTGGATGCCACACAAATGCTCTCTATGTGAGAATTTGAACATGCTTCTAGAACATTGTCACAATTAGGCTGAACTAAAACCTTTTCTTTCTGAAATGCTACAATTCTGACAGTGGCACATTAGATTCGTTTGTTTGTTTCCCAACCTGGGGGATTATGACTTATTTCTCACATAGCAGAGACTTTCATTTTTATTGGGAGTATTAGTAAAAAAATTCTGCAAATCCCCAAAATTTGTCAGAAATTTTGCAGCTTATGTCATGCTTAGATCATCTTCAATCTTCAGGATAGGGAGACAGAACAAAGAGAATTCTAAAATTCAAATTAGCAAATCTCTCAGGGATCCTAGAACTTCTATTTCCTAAGTAGCTGTTGGCTTGAATGCTTGAATGAGCTCAGCTGCCCTTAGGATCATGGCTCTGGCCCCATGAATCATAAACAAGCAGGTTCATGTAAGTGTAAATATCCACACTATTAGAAGCAGGTATTATCAAATATTAAAGGGAACTCATGCAATCTACCGGTTGTATCAACAGGTCCAGACACTCTTCTTCAAATTCTCTTTAGCAAACTTGATTTTACAATAAACCCAGACACATGAAAGACACCCTAGAGTAAAATAGTCCCTGAAAAAAAGATGTTATCAAGCACTTAACTATTGGAATAGCAGTAAAATTTTAAGAGATTGATTCTTGTGTTCATGTGTCTTAATTTAAAAGGCAAAAATTATTGTTAGCTCACTGGAAGACACTCTTAATTGAAGAACTCAAGCTGAGAGTTTTTGAGAATCTCTTTGGAAACAGATGATCTTCAAGAGAAGATAGCTTTAAATCAAAATTTTGGATCAAATTAACGCTTGCATGGGATAATGAAACCTCCCACCTCCCATCCATCTACAGAACATGAAGACTAAAAGCAATCACCTTGTAATCGGAATTCTTTTTTTGGTTTTAATCATTGTAGCAATATTCTTTCTTCTCTACCTGGGTGCTTTGTTTTATAATTATTATTATGTTTTTAACTGAATCATAGTGAGATACACAGTTACAAAGCTGTTCATGGTTGGGTCAGTCAGACAATGTTTCAACACCCATCCATCCACCAGTGTACAGTTCCCAGCATCAGTGTCCCAAGTTTTCCTGTCGCAATCCACTCCCATCCAGCAATTTGACCTTGGGTAAGGGAGATCTTAGAGCAGTTAACACACCCAACTCAAATCCTCACATCATTTTCCCTGCCCCCTGCCCCCTCCCAACCGCCTGCTCCAACACCCACAGCACTGCCAGGTGTGACCCTTGAGATGCCCTAAGCACATTCCAGTGGCTTGGGTGGTCCTTACCACTCAGGGTCAAGCAACACCACATCCGTGGCCCTCGGCATCTAACAGATGTTCTATACTGAGAGTTGCCAGGAGTGGCCCCTGGCTCCCTCAGCTCTGCTTGGGAGCATCCCCTGCAAAAGTACCTTGATCTTTTTGACTTACAACGTGTCGCTTGTCACTTGTCATCCTGTCATTGATCTTTGATTTGCTCGAGTGGGCACCAGTAACGTCTCCATTTGTCCTTGTCGCATGCAAGCGTAGCCCAAAGGCATCTGCTCACTCCAGGAACACAAAGAGCCTCAAACCATTCATTCAGGGTTTTGACGAAGAAGTCTGACCATCTCGTTGGTGGGCGATCATGCAGTCTTTTGACATCCCGTGGAATCCGATCGGTTATAACTCTAGTCCAGTGGTCATCTCTAAATCGCATTATGAGTCCGGCCCATCTGATTTTCGATACCTTGGCAAACAAGACAGCCTCCCTGATTCTTGACCATTGATGGAGGTCAGAACTCTGGATTCCTTCTTTCACTTGAGTGAAACGTGATAGTCCTAGCATGGCTCTTTTGATTCCTCTTTGGGATACCCGGATAGCGTTCTCATCCTGTTTTCGTAGGGCCCAGGTCTCTGAGGAATATGTTAGTGCAGGAAGAATGGTGGAGTCAAAAAGATGTGCCTGGAGGTGGAGGTTCTTTGTCCTCTTAACCACTTCTTCAATGCTCTTGAAGGCGTTCCACGCTGCTCTCTTCCTCCTGTGCAGTTCTGGCACCAAGTTGTTCCTCAAGTTGAGTTCTCGACTCAGGAACACATAGCTGCTGCACTCAGAGATGTTTGTTCCGTTGAGAGCAAATGAAATGTCAGGGACTAGTTTGTTCTTCATGAACATTGCCTTTGTGAGATTCAGCTGCAGTTTGACCTTTCCACACTTAAGGTCGAAGCCGGCCAGTATTTGTGCTGCTTGGCTAATGTTTGGCATTATGAGAACGATGTCATCATCGAAGTGGAGGTGGTGTAGTTGCCAACCGTCTACCTTCATTCCCATTCTTTCCCATTCCAGTCATCACATGACATTCTCGAGGGTGGCACTGAAGCATTTCAGTGAAATGGTATCGCCCTGCGGAACCCCTCTCTTTACGTCAATGATCACTTCCTTGTGGAATGGTGAGATCCTGGTGGTGAATCGTAATACAGCTCAAAGAGGATCTTGATGTACTGAGTTTGAATGCCCTGTTTGGCCAGGGCTTCAATGACTGCTTCAGTCTCAACAAAATCAAAGGCCTTCTTTAAATCAATGAACGTTAGACAGAGTGGCATCTTGAACTCTCGTGAAACTTCAATGAGCTTGGTCACCATGTGGATATGGTTGATAGTGCTGAATCCTTTTCAGAACCTAGCTTGCTCGCATGGTTGTTCTTCGTCTAGTGTTCTGCCTACTCTATTCAGGATTACTTGAGTGAACAACATGTAGATGACGGACAACAGAATATTTACAGTCCGTAATATTGTTTTTTGCATTCTTACTTAGCCACTGTTTGGTATACAAGCAATATCCGGCGCTACAATTTAATTACTAAAGCACACAGCGACACTGATGTTTTCTGTACCCACACACATTTTTCTTGGAGCTACTACGCTTTCTTTACTTCTATTTTCTTCTCATTATCAATTGGTTTCTTGGATAAGTGAAACCAATGATTTTTATTTGGCAAATATCAAAATAGCTAGATATCTAAAATACTTTGTCATGTCTATGAAAGAGATTTTTAGGGCCATAGTGATAGTATAGTGTGTAGGGTAAACACTTTGTCCTTGATTGCGGTTGATCTGGGTTGGATCCCTGACACCCCATATCATTCCTGAGTCCACCAGGAGTGCTCCCTTATGGTCATTATAAACCCAAGAAATAAATAAGTGATTTTATGTATTTGACCAAACAATGAATTGGGACCATTTGTGGCAGCTAGGACCCACAAAGGATTGGACATTTAACTTCATCGCAGGACAGAATTCCTGAATATTTTATGAATTAACAAAATGTTACATCTAAAAGTTATAATTCGCAACATGAGGAATATGAAGATGCAGGAAAATATGACTGGGAAATATTCTTCCATATGCATATGGGAGAATATCCATCTAATTAAAATGACCCAGAAGCAATCCACATGTTAGAATAGCAGAAATAACATATTAAGAAATTACTTAATTGAATCTCATATTTTCAAAAGCTTAAGTAGAGACATGGAGATATCAATTGAGATGGAAAATGCAGTGTTGGCTATAATAGAACACTGGCAGACTTGGGAGACAAGATATGCTTGAAGTAGAGACCAGTCTACCTGAAGACACAGTGATGGAAATGACACAAAACGGAGGGAAAATATTTAAATGAAAAGAGTATCCCTGATCTGTGAACAAACTTCAGGTGATATGGTGACAATCACTCATGATGAAATATTTAAAAAAGTGAAACTCAAGAACAACCTGAAGAACATCACAATCAAATTTCTTAAGTCCAACACTAAAAATCAGTCAGAAAAAAATATGCGGTTTGCACACAAGAATAAACATAGAAAGTTGGCAGATTTTACACTGGAGACAATGAAAATGAAAAAACAATGGAGAAAAACGTTATCATCCTAAAATCCTGAGAGAAAAGTCAGCAACTTTAGAAATATGCATCATAACTATTTTTCCAATAAAGAAAATAAAATAAAAGATAGTTTCAAATGCTGAACTTCAAAAAATTTGCCACCAGCAAACTCTATAAGAAATCTAAAAATCCCCTTAAAGGTTTAAGGAAAATAATACCAGAAAGGAATGAAGAAGACAAAAAAAGAGCCAGGTAGACAGAAACTTCAGAATTTTTATTATTAACATTTCTTTAAAACTGTCTAACAATTAAAGCAACAATAATAATGGACTTGAAGCTTATGATATAAAAAGTAAAATTAAAAGATATTTTTAATCATATAGTCAACAAGTGAGAAATGAAAACACTGTATATTTTTTACATTATACATAAAATAATATAGTATCTTCCTGAACACTACATGAGTAGTATATCACTGCATAAATATCAAATGTATAAATATCAGACATTATTAAAAGTATAATTTTTATGTTGAGTTCTTGAAGTTGTTAAGAGGACAAAGAACCTCCAGCCCTGGGCACATTTTTTCGACTCCACTGTTCTTCTTCCTGCACTAACCTATGCCTCAGAGATCTGGGCCCTACAAAAACAAGATGAGAATGCTATCCAGGTATCCCAAATAGGAATCGAAAGAAATATGCTAGGAATATCATGTTTCACTCAAGTGAGAGAAGGAACCCAGAGTTCCGACCTCCGTTGACGGTCAAGGATCAGGGATGCTGTCTCATTTGCCAAGGCATCTAAAATCAGATGGGCCGGACATATAATGCAATTTAGAGACGACAACTGAACTAGAGCTGTTACCGACTGGATTCCATGGGATGTCAAAAGACCGCGTGGCCGCACATCTACAAGATGGTCAGACTGCTTTGTCAGGACCTTGAATGAATGGTTTGAAGATCTTCATGTTCCTGGAGTGAGCAGAGGCCACTGGGCTACACTAGCACGTGACAGGGATGAGTGGAGACGTTACTGGCACCCGCTCCAACAAATCGATGAGCAATGGGAGGACAGGTGATACAGGTGATAACTTTTATATTATGCAAAAAAATAGAGTATTTTCTTGATTGTCACATGAACTATCACTAGCATAATTATCACATGCATTAATATGTTAAAGACCTGAGGAAACCTATTATACCCACCACAGAGTAAGAAAATAACTGACTAAATAGCACAATAGAGTAAAATCTAATAAGTCAAAAAAGGTGAAAGTAGGACTGCCAGAAAAAAAAGGTGACAGAATAGAATCATTAAAATTTTCAATCCAAAAGAAGTTATAAAAGGCAAAAGGACAATTTCAAAGAAGTATGAGCAAAATGACAAATTAAATTCCAATTATGTCAATAATTGCATTAAATATAAATGACCTAAACACCCTAGTTACAAGGCAATGATTATCTTGAATGAAAGAATTAAGTATTAATTAAACTTTGCTCAAAAAAATCATTTTAAATTTAAAGATAGGCAAAGTATAGACCAGAGATAATATGCAGGGGCAGGGCACTTGCCTTGCATGGGTTCTATCTCTGACACCCCAAGTGGTGCCCGGGGTGCAGTGGGATCTCAGGAGTAAGCCTGAGCACCGCTGGAAGTTTCATCCACCCCCAAGCCCACACAAAAGAGATCATGCATTTAAGTAAGGAAAAAGGTATCACGTAAATACCAGTGAACAAAAAAATCATAGTATTTGTATCAATATAAAGAATATAAAGGATTAAAACGAGGAATAAAGAAGTTTGCTTCTTCATCCCTTAAATAAAGGAGACAAATAGTCAAGATATCTGAAAAGTGTGAATGTTTATGACCCAAATAACAGAGGTTAAACACACACACACATACACACACAGATTGAAAATTGAAAGAACTGAAAGAAGAAATAGCAAAATACAAAATTTCAACACCTATTTCTCACAGTTAATAGAAAAAGCAGACATAAAATCAGCCAAAAATGTAATAGATGAGAACAGTATTATAATCTACGTAACATGTTGCCCGTTATAGGATACCCTATTTTGTCCAATACTACTAGTCACTAAGAAAATGAAATTAGTGACACAATGACATTTTTGGGCCACGCACCTACTAGAACAATTGAAATTAAATGCATTGATCCTACCAAGCACTACTGAGGATACAGATTAATGGAGATTCCATGCATTGCTTTGGGAATGTCAAATGGTCAACAATGGACTGTTTTCTCTTTAAGAAACTGAGCAGTTCTTAAAGAGGCGAACGTCAGCCCTATTACCTGACCGTCCTACTCCCAGGCATTTGTTCAACAGTAACACAAGTCCTCACAGAGACTAGTACACATATATTAAAGAGCAGCTTTGTTTATGAAAGCCCCAAATCAGAAGCAACACAAATATCCTTCAATAGATAGTTGATGAAAGAGTGGTGAGAGACACCTCATGATGGAATATCTTCTAACAATAAAGAGAATGAACTATTGATATAAACAGCACAAATGAATCTCAGAATAGTTCTACTGACGGAAAGAGCTAGACAGAAAGGGTTCACACTTTATGATTCTATTTATGTAAAACTCTGGAGTCTGCTGTGACAGAAAGCAGACCAATAGTGAGAAAATGAGGATTGGAAAATAGAGAAATACAAAGGAGCATGAAGAGAACGTGGGAGGTGAGGGATACGTTCTCTAATTTGATCTTGGTGTGGGTTTCATGGGTATGCCTACGTCAATCCTTATAAAATTGTCCAATTTAAATATTAAAGTTCATTGCATTATTGTACTCCAATAGAGCTGTAAAACATAAGAAGTGATTTAAAGGGACTAGGAACAGCAAAAGTTTTATTTCAGCATCTTCATCCAAACTAATCAAGTTTCTAAATTTAAGCACCCATTTTGAACCAGAATTCAAAATCTCTAGTAAAATCCTGGCTTTTCTCTTCCACCTCTGGATAGTTCTTGGGTTGTGTTTGAGCAAGTGCCTTCTGCTGCCACTCAGCTCAGGCTGACCAACAAGCTGGGTCGGTGGCAGCTGGAACTCTGCAACTGCACAGCTTCTGAGCATGAAGGACTCTGTAGCTCTTCTACAGAAGGAGTTCTCACCCCACCACTAGGCAGGGCATTACAAATACAAACTTCGAGATAAATATAAAAAGGAGAGAAGAGCTTGGGATGTTTGGAATGCGCCGGTAAAACAACATTTTAGAAGATCATGTGCTTGCTCAGGAGTATATGTTTGTGCCATGATTGTGCAACCTATGGAGAGAGATTGGAGAGAGAGAGTCAGACAGTCTGTAAACACTGGTTACGTGAGGACAGAGGTAAGGAAGGAGCAAGCAAGCCTGGAAACATTGGTTATCTGAGGGTGATGACCACGTAGAAAGTAAAAAATATAGGTGATAAACAAAAACACCAGTGTAAAGAGAAAGAAAGTGTGCATAATCAAAGCAGCGTTTAGGGCTGGAGCAATAGTATAGCGGGAAGGGCATTTGCCTTGCATGTAGTGGGTTAGGTTTAATCCCCAGCATCCCAGATGGTCCCCCAAGCACCTCCAGGAGTAATTCCTGAGTGCAGAGCCAAGAGTAAGCCCTGAGCTTGCTGGTTGTGACCCAAACAAAATTAGAAAAAATTTTTAAAAAGTAGTGTTTACAGTCTGACTCTACTTCAATGCTTATCCAATAGTTTTCAACTGCTAATTTTGATAGGTTCCTTGAGTTTCCTTAAGCTAGCCAACAAACTCACAGTCAAGAATATTAAATTATACTCTCTGCCACCCCTCTCTCTAAATTATAAGCCCAATCACTCATTCATTCTAATTCTGGTGAAAATAGTAAATTTTGAAATAATAAGTGCTCTTTGGTAACGGATTTTTTTTTTACAAACACATGACTTCAGTTTTATCATTTGTTTTACAAACCTCATTAAAACTTTGCCCTCTTGATCAATGTTTCATGAATTTTTAAAGATATAAATCTTCGACCATATTTTGTTAAAAGGAAACTGTTAAAGCGCCCACGTTATCACTTCTACAAAATGAGCCTAATTCCAGACAAATTGAAAAGACCTTGGTATTGCCTTTGTCTCCAGTGAAAAATGAGCCCTATTTGATGGCTGACCTTCCAAACAACAGTAGCCGCCCCCAAAATATATAGGACCTATCAGCCCACAGCTGTTACCTTAGAAGAATCATTACTTGGGGGCTCAGGGGAAAACGGGTTCCAGTGGCACGGCTGAGCAAAACGGCAATAAAAAAGTGGGGGATGCATATATGCCCTGAGTGAGAGCTTTGTTTAGAAGCAAACAGTGAGCACTTTTGTTACTGGAAACGGGCACAGTTGTGTGGTGTTTGAGAAACTTGGCTATTCACACTCCCAATTATGCAAGAGACGCAAAGTGGATGCTGTTCAAGGACTGCCTGCAAAATGGAAAGGAATGAAAATGCCACCAATGATCACGTTTCTGAAAAAGCGTTGTGGCCGGAGTGTAGGAGGTGTCTGGGAGAGGTGACTTCAATCCTCTCTTCTCTTTGGGGTCTCCCGGGAAGGGCTCTGAAATTCCTTCGACACTGCGGACTGCGCATGACTGAATTGCTTCTTGTCCTCAGTAAACAGACTCCTGTCCTTCAGCCACTGGACCAAATGGCTCTCTGCTGCCTCTGGGGCCAGGGAAGAGGGTCCCTTCCTTAGTCCCTTTTGGGGTAGGGCATGCCAGACTTGCTGGTTGATGCTCTGATCACATTACCGCAATCTCTTGGAAGGTGTGGCCAAATCTTTGGTGCTGTGTTAGGATGCAAAATTTGACGATCATCTGAAATGAATGTCCCCGCTGGTGTCTCCTCTCTGTGTGCTAATTCCGCTGTCTGCTTCTGACTGGCACCTCTCACCGAGTCCCTAAGGGGGCACTCAGGTGTGTCTGGTTTGTTTTCTCGTTCAGCGGCAAAGGTCCTGATGCGGGGCAGATAACGGCTAGATTACCAGGACACCAGGAGTAAGCCCTCGTGGATAAGCAAAGGGAGAAATTTTAATTAAAATGAATTAACATGAAATTGGAGTTTCTGGCCATTAATTGTGCACAGCCTGATTTAAATTTCTGAAACCCTTTGGGTCTTGCACTAGAAACTGATTCTGTGGCGACAGAGCTAATCCTGGGCTTTTGTTTTTGCAAGTGACTTTGCTTGTTGCCACTTGATTTCCACTGGGGAATTAATGGGTGACAGGCTGAGACAAAGGCAGGCGGCGGGCGGGAGAATTTGCCAATGCCTCCTGGAGCAGGTGAGCCAATCTCTCTGGACAGGGAGACTTCCCTCTATGCAGGCAGTGAGGAAAGGCCTTTTTTAGCTTGGCTCCAGAACAATCCGGAAGGCATGGTCTGGAAGAGCGTTTCTCCTCCTCTGGGCTCCTCAGTCCCACGCGGGGGCTTGGGGGCAGCGGGAGTCGTCAGAGAGCAGCTGGCTGGCAGTGGGCAGGGCGCCTGGCTTCCCTCCCGCCAGAATGTGCCACCGGCCTCCAGGCCCCGTGCTGTGCTGGGAGCTGCATCTGGAGCAGGAGCGCTCGCAGGCCCAGCCCCCCACGGCTCCGAGAACGCTTTTACTGCCGTGGCATGAAAGTTCTAGAGTTTGGGCCATTGACCATGGGCTAGTGTGATTCGTGCTCCGGACTCTGCTGGTGGTCGGAAGTAGGCAGGGGCGAGTGGTGGGACGTCACGGTCCAGAGTCTTCGGAGCACAGCCAACAGAGTCTGCCCTCTGTCTTTAACAGCTGGCTTTACTGAAGCCGTTGCTGGGGGTCCAGAGAGGCAGTGGAGAGCTAAGGACCTTGCCTGGCACACAGCTGACTTGGATTCGATCCCTAGCACCAACTAGGGCCCCGGAGTGACCCCTGAGCACAGAGCCAGGAGTGAGTCTTGAGCACCACCTGCAGTGGCCCCCACACAAACCAAAAGCCTTTACAAATGTTACTTTCACTAACCAGTATCCCGGTTACGAGTGCAATACATGGTATCAGTGTGATATTAGTCAGGTATGACGAAAGTAAGATGAAACATAGAACCATCGAGAGCCCTCACCCACGCTTTGGGGGGGTCTTCTCCTCCAGCTTCCCACTTTCCAGAAATCAATTTTTGGGTGACAGAAATAGTTCTCCACATGGGCTGCTAGAAGTTTCCATTTAACAGAACTTTGTGCCATGGAAACACACACACACACACACACACACACACACACACACACACACGTACCCGTGCCAGACGGCAGTAGCAGGCCGGACTGGTGGCAGGTGAACAGGGTCCTGGGGGCCAGATAGGGCGGAGAGGTGGCCGTGAGGCCCATCAGAGGCAGGACTTTCCCTCCTCAGGCGCCGTCTCTGCTGCTTTGCCTGTGCTGGGACACGCACACCCCGAGGAGGCCTGTTTTCCTCAAGAGCTTAAGTGTCAAAATCGTGTCTCAAAGCACCTTCACTGCTGCCCCCAGACCAGGTGCACCCCACACTCTGAGTCGATGTCCCAGGCAGGGGACGAGCGAGTCTCCCAGTGGCACGAGCACGTGTGCACTGTGTGTCTGTCCTACTGCCAACACGTGGCCTGGACAGTGCAGAGGTGGGGGTGGCTCCGGGCCAGACAGTCCGGCTCCCCTGCCCCTGCCCCGCCACCCCCAGACCCGTGGGGACGTTGTCTCTGCCACCCCTGCCTGATTTCCATCCCCATGGGCTCTGAACGGCTCCCCTGGGAGCCCCGAGTGTCCAAGTGCGGGGAGGTGCTGTGCATGCAGGCTGGTGAGGCCAAGCAGAGGTGACCGGGTGGGGTGGCCCTGTCCTGCGTGTGTGGTGGCTTTGCTGGAGGAGCGAGAAGGAAGCCTCCAATGACCCAGGAGCCCTGCTTGGTCCCGGTCACAAGACTCAGGGAGCAGCAGCCCTGGGGAGCCCTGGGTAGGCCGAGAAAGCTTTGCTCCTCCTTCCCTGGACGGTCTCTCCTGCACTGGCCGCTCTGTGCCTCATGGATCCGAGCGCTTGCTGAAGAATTGCTGGACCTTTAATGGCTGAAATCTGGTGAATTTGTCTACACTCGCATAAAGAATTAGATTTTATCACATATTTGCCTAGAAGACTATCGCAGGAGGCATATTAAATGCTCCTGCTTCCTTGTAGCTACTAATAAATTTGTTCTTAGTGGACCTGTATATTCTGTCCTAGGGGACATATATTTTCAAGGTCAAAACTATGAGATCACTGAATGAAAACTCCTAGCAGGTCTTGAACAGAGAAGAAATTGCACCAGAATGCAAATGTACATAAGTGTATACAATGGTTCACAAGTGTGTGTGTGTGTGTGTGTGTGTGTGTGTGTGTGTGTGTGTGTGCGCGCACGCGCACTTGACATTTCTGGGTGGAGGTCTTGTAGCACTCATGAGGAATGGATCTCCTAATCAAAAACTATAGTAAGAACAGCAAGCTTTAGAGACAAAGAACACAAAGGAACATTGGAAATGGACATTCCACAGATGTGTGTATTCACAAAATAAGTGATCCTCTCTCTTGCCTGCCATGTGTTTTCTGTGGCCATGAGCCGCTTCCCCACCCCAGCCTGCAGCCATCACCAACAGACACAGAACAGAGGGAACAGGACCTCGAGGCTGGTTGGTGATCAATTGCCGTTTGTTCCATTCTCCCCCGGAACCTAGTCCAGTCTCACTGAGTGCCCCATCCCAGTCTCACACTGACCCTCATTCCCATCTCTTCCTGTCCCCCATGCTAGTTTCTCCCGGGCTCCATCTCCCAGCCTTGGTCTCCTGCCCAACCTCCAAGCATTCCAGGTAGCAGCTACACCTAGATCAGGTAGCACAATCAACAGATGAAAGCCCCTCCTTCTGAGGGAGGCTCTTCTAAGATAAGACAAAGATCTCCTCAGCCAGGAGATTGCTCAAGGGTGAAATACCACCTAGGGGTGTGTTTCTCCTTTCCTTTGTCCAACAACCTTTTAAACAGTCATATTAATTCTACTTTGTAATATTAGCCATTTTGTATGGACACAGTAAGAGACACATTAAGCTTGTAGGGTGGCTCTCCTGGGGACATCTCACTATAGATCCCAGATTACAGTGCTCAGGCCAGATTAGTGTTCCCTAACCTTAACAGGGTCCTAATCCAGTTGCTCTTTGGATCATGACAGAATTTGTGCATGACTGTGCTCTTAACTTATAGTTGAGTATTATGGCACTTGGTCTGGACTGTTTTGATGCCAGGGTAGCTCACAGCTTGCCCTGGGTGCATCCAGTCCCTCGTAGGGACCATGCTTTGGGGATGCTAGGAAGTAAGGAAAACTGAGGCTTAAGTCAAGAAAATAGATGCCCAGGAGTGAATATTATTCGGAGTCAATTAACTCCCAAGTTACAAAAGCGTAGCATTAACTGTCTTCCTGTGTCTATACAAAAAGGACATTGCTCTGAAGTAAACTATGCCAAGGACACAAGGAGAAGAGAAAAGCAATATTTCATTTAAAAATACAAATCCAGAGATTTCTGAGGAATTTGACAAGTCACAGGTACTGCTTTGGGGATAAAGTTGATTAATCAGTTGGGGAAGAGAGAACGAGAAGTTAAAGATAACACAGAGGAATAGGAGCACTTTGGGAGCACTGTGATGGGTGCAATCCAAAAAACCTAAGCTCCCTATGGCCAGGGATAAAGGACAAGCCAATGCTATCTTACAGTATGTGATGTGATGTGTGTGTGTGTGTGTGTGTGTGTATGTGTGCTTGACATTTCTGAGTGGAGGTCTTGCAGCACTCATCAGGATGGGATCTGCTCCTAGTCAAAAACTATAGTAAGAAGAACAAGACAAAGAACACAAAAGAACATTGAAAATGAACATTCTACACATCACTCATTCATTTCTTTTTATTTTAAAGTAAAATAAAATTTAAATTTAAAAATAAATGAAAAATAAAAATATATATATTACGTCAAAATAAGGTGTGGGTCCCTCCTAGGCCAACCAATTCTCATCCAACTTGGTCTGTGACTTAAATCCAGGGTGCTGCTTGGGCCCCGGGGTGCCTGGGATTCCCCCTGACCACATTGGTGGTGTTTGGGGGAACCTGTGGAGCTGGGATCAAGCCGTGTCAGCCACAAAAACTTCTGCTCCCACCCTGCTGTGTGGAGCTGGCCCCATAATTCTTTGTAAAGAATTCTTCCTGGAGAGGTGGGTGTGCTTAGCTGCAGGGTGCACAGCAGCCTGCCCCCTTTGCTGCTTCTTTCTGAGCTTTGGCACCCCTCCCCCCACCAAAGAGGATGGCTCATGGGGCAGTGGCCCATGTCCACATCCCTTGGGATGGGGTTGGAGTCACTGTCTCCAGCCTTTTCCACACCCCAGTTGTGGCTCTTGATGTTACACGCACATATCCTTTCTTTCTGCCGGAATGACTCTTTCTTTGAGCTGAATCATGGTTGCTCTTCCTACCCAGAAACCTGGGTCTCTGGCTTGGTCTCTGGCTTGGAACTGACTCATTCCCTGACTGCATCTTAACCATGGTGAGGCTGCATCTGTGATGGCCTGTTTACCCCACACGGCTGGCACCTGTCTCCCCCGGTCATGCATGCTGTTTTGCCAGTGGCCCCAAGAGGCTATTCTAGAGAACAGGGTCTCGTGGCTGATGGGTCACAAATAGCATCATCAGGGGCTTCAGCTCAGAGCATCCCTCAGCCTTCCTCTCGCGGATGGACACCAAGCTGCGGGCTGCAGTGTGCTGCTATGCGCCAGCAAGAAACAGGCCAGGCTGGGGTCAGACAAAGACACTCCTCTCGGAGAGAAAGCCTCCTCGTTCTTCGTGCCATGGAGAGGGGCAAATCATGAGGAGACTGAAATGGAGCCCTGCCCAGGAAGTCTTTTAGATGAATCATCTCTGAGATCCCAGCCAATAAGACGAAAATTGATGTGAGCATCAGGGAACAGTCCAGGGACATTGAGAAATGGATGTCACCCGTTTGACTGTGCAAGGTCTGTGTTTTGTTCCTGCATCCCTGGACATGGCCTGACAGCCAAGAGAGATGCTGGCGGTGAGGGTGACATGCAGAACCAATCTGAGATGGACATCGTGGAGGTCATTCTCAGCAGTCAGCACTCACATGTCTGGCCACATGCCTTTCCTTGCCTTGTAGGATCTACTAATCCTTTGAAAGGCAACTCTGAGCCCCACTATATAACTCCCCAACCCTGTCCCTCAGATTTTGCCACTATAATTAGAATGCCTTGGGTTTTCCTGGAGTTGTGCTTGGAGTTTCTGGTTTCTCAGAAATGATTTCTTGGTGTCAATGTTTCTGAAAAGAGAATGAATCCGAGTCTGTGCTGGGCTTTCCTGTTGTAAAGGTGAGAGTGAAGCTTTACATGGAAAGCCACATTTACTTAGACTGGGAAGCCAGGATTTTGTAGCGAAGAAAGCAACGGAAAGAACAGAGCTGCAGAACAACAACAGTGTGTGTGGGGAGGGGTTGTGTGCTGACAACTAGAAAACAACTTCAGATCAAAGAAATAATTTTCAAGCCTTTTGGAAGAGCTGGAAGGTGAAGAAAGACTTCCCCAAAGTCTCAGAGCCCCGCTGGTCTGTGCATCCTCAGATGGGAGGGTGGGAGGGTCCACAGGCGAAGGGTCGGGTCCAGCACTCTCCTCTTTGGGTGCTTATGCAGAGGCTCAGAAAGGGCAAGGAGCAGGTGCAAGGAAGGAAATACTCCCGAACAGGGAATGCTCTGGAATCTCACTTCTTTTCTATTATGGTCTCTGTCTGTCTCTCGGGATCTAACACACCCCACTGGAGGCAGAACTGAAGGTTCCTGGAGGCTTGGGTGGGGCTGGGTGTCAGGGTGCACCTCGCCTTTCTTCTCGGAGCAAACAGACCAAACCACTGGAGAACACGAGACTCAGAGCCCTGCCCTGAGACAGGCAGGATGGGGACTCCAAGCAACTCCAAGCTGGGCCACTGGAGCAAAGACTGGAATTTTCTGAATCAAGATGGCTTGGTACAAAAGAGTGCAGATATTCCACTTCGTTAGAGCTACAGACATGGAAACGTTTTGCGAACATACAGATCACATAAATAGTTAATGGCGACATGACTCAAGAGATTCACTCTGTTAAAAAATAATGTTCTTCTGAGCCTTCAATGGGTATGAAAGGCAGAGAGAGTGTGTATGCTCTCAGAAGCCATTTCCCTGTGTTGGCACTGAAGAGGTTATCAAGGTTCGGAAGCTTCCGGATCTGGAAGAAAGGCTCAGCCCTCCTATGAGTTGCAGAGGATGTTTGAAGCTAAAGCAAGACAGATTGCAGACACCAGTGGGTGTTGCAGGAATTCAGGGTAGGAGTGTCCCAGTGTGGGCGGGGCAAAGGCAGCTTCAGGGCCAAACTTGTTTGTCAATCTTGAATGGCAGGGGGCTTTGTAGCTTGTGCATATGTGCTGTGGGTGCAGGTCTCTCTCTCTCTCTCTCTCTCTCTCTCTCTCTCTCTCTCTCTCTCTCTCTTCACACACACAGACACACACACACATGCAGACACACAGCACAGTGGCTTGGGGCTAGTGCGTTGTCAGGTGTACTACTCACAGTTGGGCAGGTTCACTCACATACAAGTCCCAGAGCCTTGGATTTCCATTGCTCTGCCCAGGTCATCGTATGCAGGGACCCTAACAGTGGGTGGACTCAGAGTGAGAAACTGAGTCCAAAGGGCAGCCCTCGGAACTGTCTCAACAATGGTTGAGGTTAAAGAAGAGAAAGTCTTGATAAAAGCAGAGGGCTTTGACATCACTCGAGGGAATAGGGATGCTGATATCTGGCTCTGATTGGAAATCTCACTTTCTCCCTTACTGCTTTGGGTGAATGGGAAGTTGTCAGAGTTGGGGTAACAGGTGTAAGAGGAGCACATTTAGCTGGACATATAAGTCAGGATTTATGGTGATTTGAGTCCACACGTCTTCTTTCCTATCCTCTTCAATCCCTGGATAAAAGAGTTGTTGATTTTTGTGCTAACATTTTAAAATAGGCTTACTTTTGAAGGCCACTTCCTTCCCCTCTGTCCATATGTGTGATCCTAGACACGTGTGCACCCAGGCACATGTGCACCCAAGCACACACTTGACTCTGTTGCTCTGCAGCTATCTAGTGAAGGGTCAAGAAGGAAGTTCTGGAGTTGGTTCTGGAGTTGGACTAACTTGGGTTCCTGTCTCAGACATAACCAGATGGTAGAGTTGGCAATGGATCAATAACGGTGTGTGGGGCAGTGTTGTCAAGGACAAGAACTTCCTTGGTGGCCCATGTGGCACTTAATCACTCAGACAAGAAAGACTGCAATGCCGCTGGGACAGTGTGCTTCACTTTACCAGCTCTACACAGTGCCTTCTGGCCAATTCCAGTTGTTTCCGTGTTGTGGCTCCCTTACTAAGTGCAGCAATGAGTTTAGGCATGCATATATCATGTATCCTTTCAAATCCACGCTTTTGTATTTGGGGATAGATGCCAAGAGGTGGTAGTGCTGTATAATATGGGAGTTCTAATCCTATGTTTTTGAGATATCTCCATATTTCTTTCCATAGAGATTGAACCACACAATTGAGTTGGGAGGGCATGATGGAGAGGGTTGGGTCCTTAGCATTAGCAGATGGGTACACTGGTGATGGGTGTGGTGTTGGAATTATGTCTCTGAGAAACCATTTTTAATAGTATTTTAACCCTATTACCTCTTCACGCCAGGACCTGTAGTGTGTGACATATCCATGTCAAAATCTGTCTTGTGTGGATAAAAGTGAGATGGAGTGTGCTCAGCCACCTCCGCCGCCCCCACTGGCTCTTAGAACATATCTTGGCAGAGGATCTGTGTGTTGTGAGTGCATGAATTGTTGTAGTTGATAATGACGAATCACGAATCATGAAATCCCCGTTAATTGTCGATTTCTCGAGCGGGCTCAGTAACCTCTCCATTCGTCCTTTCCCTGCGATCTTAGAAGACTCTCTTGACTCAGCCCTCCCAACGACGCAGCACTGGAGGCTCTTTCAGGGTCAGGGGAATGAGATCCAGCTTGTTCCTGGATTTAGCATATGAATACACCATGGGAATCTTGCAAGGCTGTCCCATGTGGGCAGGAAACTCTCAGAAGCTTGCCAGTTTCTCCCAGAGGGAGAAGTAGGCTACAAGATATCGCTTCTGGGAGCTTGCTTTTTAAGTCTCTGTATGTTGGCTGTTGATGGGATTACACACACCTGGGTTCCTCTGCCAGTACCTTCATGCGTGAGGCCTGTCCGAACATGTGGAGAGGGGCCTCGAGCATGGCTGTAGCTAGGTTCTGGTGGTCTTCGGCCGCCAGGAGCTCTGCTCGGGGTGGGGAGGGAAGCTGGAGCCCATCCCCTCCGAGGGGCCCCGGGGAAGACAGCCAGGCATGCGGGTAAGAGACTCTCTGCCTAGCTGTGTAGTAGTTGATAATACCATTAATTATTAATGTTATTACTATTACCATACTATTACCATAGCACAGTGGGTAGGGTGTTTGCCTTGCACGTGGCCAACCCAGGTTCGATTCCTCTGTCCCTCTCGGAGAGCCCAGTAAGCTACCAAAAGTATCCTGCTCCCATGGCAGAGCCTGGCAAGCTACCTGTGGTGTATTCAATATGCCAAAAACAGTAACAACAAGTCTCACAATGGAGATGTTACTGGTGCC
Organism: Sorex araneus; assembly: GCF_027595985.1. NCBI lineage: Eukaryota > Metazoa > Chordata > Mammalia > Eulipotyphla > Soricidae > Sorex > Sorex araneus. The sequence continues at coordinate 188,277,183 of NC_073305.1, forward strand.
CGCTCAAGCAAATCGATGAACAACGGGAGGACAGTGCTACAGTGCTATTACCATGTCTTCATTTGTCTTTGGAAAGAATTTCTCAGCACTATATTACTCTCCAGCATACTTTGGGGAAGGATGGACAGTGCCTTTGTTTTAGGGAGACTCATGGTCCCCTTTTCACTCATTGGAAATCCAGAATCACTCATGGGACGAGTATGGCATTTCTCTTTGCACAGGGCCAGTGAACTTCATGGGAAACCTGTGTGGCTGAAGCGAAATTCTGTCTTCGGAGTGCCCACTGGCTTGTTGAGGGCTGGGAGCAGCAATGTATGGTGTGAGGGGACCCCTTTCTTCTGCTACCTGAACCTGCTGTATGTTTTTCAGAGGAGAGTGCAGCACTGAGGGCTTCCTTCCTGTGAGCTGAGTCAGGGACTATGTTGGCAGGAGTGTGCTGTGACCTGTGGGCTGGTTAGCATGCTGGCAAGGTCAGTGGGTCCTTCCATCCTTTGTATGGTGTGAAGGTGTTTGCTCGAAGGCCCCCAGCCCTCTCAATTACCTGGGCCCACTGCTACAGACCAGGAGGGTCCAGAGCGCCTCCTCTCTTCACGCCGTGGGAGAGCACCAGTTTCTCCCTACAGGCCTTCAGTTTCCGGAATGAGCCTCCTTTTTGCAGCATGGGGAGGCTGTGTCCATCATGGAACCAAATCTAGGAAGCCCCACATGATCTGAGAAGGAATTAGGATGGATCTCATTCCCAACGGGAATTTGCCAAGGAATGCTCCCCCACTGCTGCCTCGCTCCCGTGCCTCTGCCCGTTTCCCTGCTTCCTCCTGCCTGCTTCCACGCCTCCTCGGTGTCTCCAGTAGCAGCAGCGCCTGCTGATTTGCTAAAGCTAACGCAGCATGTTTCAAGCAGCCTTTGGTGTTCTCATAAATCTGAGCAGAAAGCAAGCCTTTTGTTTGCTGAATTTACGACTGGTAGCCCCAAAGAAAGTTGTACATTCATAAGCACATATTTAGAAGTAGGATTTTAGCACTGATATTCTGTTGTCAAGCAGAAGATGAAAGACTCCAAGTTGAGTTATACTGCAGCTTGAGAGGAATTGGGAAAGGATGAAGATATATTTTTTGGCTCCATGCATGTGTGAGGTCACTCTGTCCTCACCAAAGGCTTCTAAGTGCTGCTGTACATGGCCCAGAAGCTGGAGATGGGAGAGGGGGAATGTGGGTCTATTTTGCTGCAGTGGGAAGGATTCTGGAGTCTTCCTCCCATCTGTAAGGGGGGTGCAGGCTGACACTCTGGCCTTCAGGCATCTTGAGCTGAGGTTTGCCTGCTGGGTTTTATCCTGCAGTCCCTTTCTGGGAGCTGCACACGGAAGTCCCAGGAATGGGACTGAAAGGGTTGGAATCTTGGCCGCAGGGCCGGCTGGAGTCCCAGCAGCGGTGCTGTGGTCAACAGGTCCTGCAGTGGTGGTGTTCGTGCACTGGGAAGGCCTGGAACCACTCCTTGGAGGATCTGGGACCTGTGCCAAGTGATCAGTGTGCCTGATTGTAGCGGCAGCTCCCAGACAGAAGCTGAAGACAGGCTATGGAAAGCCACAGAAGGTAGGAGGGAGCTGGGCCGAGCAGGCCTTTCCCAGATGGGCTGAGCGAGCCAAGCAGAACCCCAGGGAGCAGGTACTGTGGATCAGCAGGGGGAGCATGGCAGGCCATGCCTCCCCACACAGCCTCGTGGCAGAGCGTCCCTGGCGCCATGTAACTGTGGTTGTTATTCCTGCAGGAAGGCTCCTGCATGTAACCTTGAGGGGGTGAGGATGTGGGGCATGGGGGATCCTTGGGAAATACCCCTACCTTCAGAGAGCACGGTGTGTGTCCTGGCTGAAGAGTTTTGCATGCCTGCCTCAGCATGACATTTTCACATCAAAGCCCCAAGATGCTGGTGAGAGATGGGGTGCTCATGGTATGGCAGGGTGGTCCCAGGCTGCAAGGTTTCAGTGCTCCCCAGAGAAGGCAGGCCTATGAACCTGGCTCCTTTTCTTTCCACTCAGTCTGATCCAGAAGTGACAGGGAGAGCAACTCCGCCTCAGAACTGTCTGCATTTTAAAGAGGAGGGATTGAGTGCCAGTCCCAGGCTGCAGCTGGTGGGAGGGGAAAGGGAGGGCTCATGTCCAGGGTCCAGGCGCTTGTGCTGAGCAAGTAATAGACTGTAATTAATCACCAGTCTATGGAGTCTAAAATGATTTCCATCAATTAATTCTGGTTCTTCTGTGCAGGCAGTAAGGGCTGGGGTCCTGGACACACAGGCCAGCCCAGGGGGGCTGCTCAGACCTCACACACAGGGTCAATTCTGACACTTGAGGCGCTGTTTCCTCCTGTTCAAGAGCAGGACCCCCAAGATGACACTCAAGATGCTTTAGGGTTCCTGTGGGGAGACAGTGTCAGCTGTGATATGGCTGAGAGGAGGGATCAGGACAGTAGAACTGAAGAACAGGCCACACAAAAATCCCAGTGAGACCTGATTCTTCTTTTTTTCTCTGAAAGTGTTTCACTGGACAGTGACTAACAATGACTGAGAAGGGCTAAAACCTCACTGTGGGTAAAAATCAACAAAAACACTTGTGACAAAACATCACCTGCAAAATCATTCCACTGGGATCCATCTCCCTTGGTAGGTGGGAGTTCCAGGAAGCCCAGGAAGCCAGGTTGCCTGGATTCAAGCCCCAGACAAAGCTAGGTGCTGTGTAATGTCAGGCAACTTTCCTCATCTCTGAATTCCAGATTTGGCTATCAAATGGTGACCCCAGTAGCCCCCAGTCCCATTCTGCTCCTTAATGAGCAAATTATACACAAATCTGTAGTGCTCAGCTACTTTGTGACACCTGGAAACTTTCTAATATGGATTAATAGCACAACTTGAATAACATGACTTTTGCAGAGTTGAAGAATATGAGTTCTGAGAACCAGCTCCCACAACTCAGGAGATGGCAATGCACTCAGGGGTTTTCCAAGGAGGCTGTGATGGGTGGAGCTGATTTAATTTGTATCAGCGAGGCCATAGGAAGTGCCCCTTGCAGTCCTGTGAGATGTCTCAGATACCCACCAGATCCCTTGGCCCGTGACAGTCCCAGGGCTCAGGGTGAGTCACCTGTGGGCTACATCTGCAATATCAGCTCTTGGCCAAGGAACTCAAGGCCAAGGTGGACAAGGTGTCCTTGACACAGACTTTGGCTGGCCACCATCTGCAACCTCTGGTTCCACCCCTGTGCCTGCGATTTATGCGCCCGTAAAGCAATCAGCGCTGGTTCGTGTAAATAACATCCATTTCAATTTCTGCTGAGGAACGACCTTCTGTGTGGTGCTCACAGATGCTGCCCAGAGCATGGGCTCATCCATCTCCCGGGTGCCCAGAGGTGCTGCAGTGCCCTGGACGTGAATGCATCTCAACATCCCCAAGAGGACGGAGAAAATAGTAGGAGGAGCAGCAGGAAAGTGTGAAATGCAGATGCTTTATCCAGACAACTCTCGAGGTACCTTCAGAGCTGAGTTATCTTCAGAAACTTTCTAATTGAGCAAAGAAGACAAAATGGAGTCCAATGAGCTGTGGGACAAACAGGTGTACTAAGGATTTCTTAGTCATTAAAGTCGTTCTGATCATGAAAGGAAATTGGACTCAATGAAGAATTGAACAACTAGGGAACAACTAGACTAATATAAAGAATAAATTCTGATCTTGTTACCACAAAGGACACACTGCTGAATTTTTTGCTGAGCTTCTAAAAAGTATTTTTAATGAATGTATGTGCATTTATATGTGAATATAACAGGGACTTGGCTTATGGATGAGTGTTAAGGGATTATATGCAGAAAATGACTTGCATCTTGTTTTACATTTAGTACGCATTGCAAACATCTCCGCAGGTTACTCAACAATCTTTAAAACCGTGGTCTTAGATGCAGACTTAGAAAGTAATTTAGAAACTAATGTCCAGTAATGTTTTAAAAGTTGCTCACTATTGCAAATAATGCGGTAGTGTCACTTCTGTAAATATTTATGGTCTCCTTGGTTCTGATGGATATATTCCTAGGAGAGGGAGGCAACGGGTCGGCCGATTCACCTCTGAGCATTTTTGCAGGGTTAGTTTCAAATGGCATTGTTTCATCCAGTTGTTTCCAACAGTTTTATGCAAACTGACTCTCAAGACACAGGGTAGAAATCTGCATTTCCACCGCGTCACCAATGTTCCTATTTTCACACATCTGCCTCAGCAGCGGGCCCCTCGGGTTCGGGGTGGGCACGAGAATACCGCCCCCTTTCCTAGGCACGAGTCCCTGCTGCCGGGCACCAGACTAGTTCCAGTGCAGAAGCCTCCAGCCCACCCTGCTCCCAAGCCGGGGCTCTACCCGGGCACCCCGGGAGCTCCAAACCCGCCGCCCGGCCTCGCCCCACTGCACACGCAGCTCCGCAGATCTCGTTCGAGGGGCTCCCAAGGTCTCGCGAGGCCTCTCAGCTCTCGTGAGTTCTCCCAAGTCTCACAAGATCACCCATGTCTCCGAGGTCTCCCAGATCTCGTGAGGTTTCCGAGGTCTCCTACTTCTCCCAGGTCTCGAGAGGTCTCCTACTTCTACCACGTCTCGCGACGTCTCCAGGTCTCCCACGTCTCGCGAGGTCTCGAAGCTCTCTCGAGGTCTTCGAGGTCTCGCTGTCCTCCTGGGCACGGCGAGGTAGGTCCTGGCAGGCCCGCCGGCGGCTCCGCACCCTTGCCGGACGCTGTGCTGCGAGCCTCCCCGGGAGGGCTGTGGGTTCTGATGGGAAGCAGAGCTCTGGGCAGTCCCTGCTTCCCGGCCCAGTCCCGCAGCCCGTCCACGTGCAAGGAGGGACATGCAGCCCGTCCTGGTCTCCTCAGGTCTCACGAGATATAGGCAGATCTCGCGAGATGGAGGCAAGTATCGCGAGATGGAGGCAAGTCTCGCGAGATGGGGGCAGGTCTCGGGCTCCCGGTGCTCGCGAGGTTTCTGCTCCTGGGGTTCCTGCTGCTGTGTGTGTGGGAGCGTGCTGGCTGATGCCCGTAGTGCTGGGTGCTGGGTGCGGGGCGGGGCGCCTCGGGGTGCCGCTGGGGGAGCGGGCAGCGGCCCTTCCTCCCGCGCTCTGGGCCGGGCGCCCGGGCTGGGGCCGCCTGCCGAGTGGGTGGGCGGGGACCCCCCAGTCACGCGGAGACGCAGACAGGGCCTGCTTCTGGCCGCCCACCCCGCCAGAACGGTCCGCCTCAGAGAGCAGCAGCGCCCGCCCGGCCTCTGGTCTCTGGGGAGCTGCCTCGCCCCAGGACACAGCCGGGGCGGGCGCGGGCGGGAAGGGCCTCCCTGGGCACCGCCGCTGGAGGCGGAGGAGGCCGGCCCTGAGGGGTGGGGGACGCCCACCTGCTGTGCCGAGCCTGCCAGGAGACTTAAATCTTCAAGGTCGACCCTGGTCTAGGCCGAGGAACAGGCGTGACCGAGCAGGGGGCAAGGCGCCCGGGGGGAGGGAAAGGTGCGGGTGACGCCGTCGCAGCCGTGTGACACAAACTGTGGTGAGTTTGCTTTTCCTTTCCGACTCACGGGGTTAGGTCCCTCGGCCGAGAGGAGAAAGGACTCCTGGGACGGCCCTGAGATGCCAGGCTCCGCCTGAAGACGCCGTCTGCCCACGTCCTGAGCTCCCGGCCAAGGGCTGCAGGCAGAGGAGTGCGGCGCTTGCTGGGGCCTGCGCCTGGCATAGTGGGAGATGGGTGGGGAGGCTCCGGGCTCTGTGCCCCTTGCACTCGGAGGAGTCACACCTTCTGGCTGTCGCTGCTGCGCCATTCTTCCGACAACACTCACAGCTGCTGTGGCAACAAGTGCGCTGGCCTCGTCAGATGAGTGTGGGACAAGGACATGCCCTGCGGCGTGGGGACCAGGTGCTCGGTGCACATAGCTGTCTGCTGGCTCTGTAGCAGCCCCAGGACTCACAAGCACCTTTGGCTTTGAGATAAGGAGGAGAGTTGAGACTGGACACGCTCGCCCCTGGGGCAGCTCTCTGGGCACTCATTCCTGGCCCCAGTGAGCTGGAACCTTTCATTTTCCTGTACGGTGCTCTTTGGAATCAACAGTGTCGAATCTTGGCGCGACTTACAGATCCTCTGACACAGCAGAGGTGTGACGAGGTGTGTGTAAGGACTTGTTCCTCCAGAGAGGTTCTGTTGAAGGCTTTCCCCTGCTGGGGGGCGTGTGTTCATTTGTCAGAGATGAGAGAAGTCTCTTAAGTGGAAAAGGCAAGTCAGCATTGCCCCTGAGTCTACAGGGCACCAACACTCCCCACGGCGGCCACACCATGGGCTTCCAGTTGGCACCTGGAGCAAACAAAAAGAACAGCACTCAGCTGAGGGGTGTGTCTCATGCGGAGTAGTCGCAGCCTCAGGCAAGCGGCAGTTAGCATCTGCCCCACTTGGACCGTGGAGTCGACCTCGCGGGCAGCTTCTTTGTCGGCCATGTTCTGGAGACGCTTGTGCAGCCTTGTCTCAGTGGTGCCGCAGGTGCCCAGGCTGTGTGCTACTTCCCACTTCCTCTCACCAACCCTCCCAGCTCTACTTCAGCCACGCAGCCATCTTTGTCCGGTGTGTGCGTCCTCCCGCTGAGATACTTATCTGACTAAATATGTCCGCTTTTCTCCTCCATTAAACCCTTAATATTGTGTTTGAAAACAATTACAAGGGATGGTACTAATTAGTTCTGTCTTATTTTATCCATTTAGCATGCAAGGACCTTTTGAACTGAATATAGACATACAAGAAATCTTACATGGACAGTTTCACTTGGAGTCCAAATCTTTTGCACCTTGAGAAAAATTTGTGTGATGAAATTGTTTCTATAAAACCATGTCCTGGCAAACTCATTCAATAACTGTAGCTATTCCACATGAGGAACTGTGTAGATGATTGGGAGACAAGGGTCAAGTCAACTGGGAAGAAGTGGATTCTGTTTTTTGTTTTTCTTTTTGTTTTGAGAGGAGTGGGCTGTGGGACACGCCTGGCAGTGCTGGGGCACAGGGCTGCTCCCTAATCTGTGCTTTGTGTTTCCCAGAGGTCAGTGGGGCAGTTGGAGGCCATGCAGTGCTGGGTTAGGTTGGCAACATTAAGGCCAGCACTTTAACCCTACTGCCCTCCCTTCCTCTCCCCCCTTCCATCCTCTCCTTTCCTCCCCATTCCTCCAGTCTCCTTTACTTCTTTCCTTCATTTCAATCTGTCCATATGTCTACCCATCTCTTCTCTCACATCCATTTATCCATCTGTATCTATTTCTGAACCTGCCTCTGCTTTTGTGTGAAAGACTACAAAACTCAAGAAAGAGCTTCTTTCAACGGTGAAGCTTTTGCCACTTGAGGTCATAGTGCTCCCTGTTGTAGTCTTTCCTGTAGAAAGTTTGGCAGCATCCCTGGTCTCAACACATTAAAAGCTTGTGGAACCATCCCAGCTGTGACAGACAAAATTGTCTCCATATGTGTTAAATGCTCCCAGGACACCAAACTCCCCCTAGTAAGAAGCCCTGGTTAAAGGGAGCTGTAGGAAGGCATTGAGGGGGACATGAACCAGAACTGGCCAGAAGGTTGGAGGTGGCACGCGCATCCTGAAGTGTGAGCCAGGGAGCCCTCAGGGAAGGAAGGGAGAAGGCACAGGCTGCAGTTAGCAGCGCCCATGTTCAGGAAAGAGTCAGTCTACAGAAATAGCATCTAGGGGCTAGAGTGACAGGACAGTGAGGAGAGTGCTTGCATTGCACATGGCGGACATGGGCTTGATCCCTGGCACCACATAGGGTCCCTCCCCCAAGCCTTGCCAGGAGTTGATACCTGAATGCAGTGCCAGTTTTAATACCTGAGCAGCTGAGTGTACCCCCAAAACAAAAATTAAGTACTTTATCATTGTTTGAAATGTGTCCCTTTACATGGTCCTCACAATCATTTCTCCATGAATAAGAATGAGACAAAAAAGACACAGTGTTTAAGTTTCCAATACCCAGTAAGCAGCCCCAGGACGCTGGCTCAGAGTCCATCAGTATTCTAAACATGGATCCAATTCTTGTGCCAGGTGCTTCCTACCCCCCCTTTCAAATCCCGAACAATTCAAAGCAGGAAACCGGAAGCTACACATACAAGGCCGTGGTCACTGAGGAAAGACAGGAAATGCACCTCTGAGCTGTGTGTTTTCCTAACGAGATCCCCCAACCCCACCCCACCTCAGGGACTCAGCTCAGAACATGAGTCTAAATCTTCAGAGGCGCCCTCAGCTCCTTCAGTGCCCAACCCGCCTACGCAGGCATGAGGGGCCCTGCTTTTGTGAAGATCCTTCACCTTGACTGTCCCCACCCTGACTTTCTGAGCTGCTGTGCTCTGTCTCTTCTCCCTGTGAGAGTGGCCTTCAACCATGCCCTTTCTCCCCAGCAATGGCCTCTCACACACTTGAGCTTCTGCTCACTCCTCTGCTGTCTGGTGGTCTGGCGAGCACATAATGGGAGCCCGCGGGATCCTGAGACCGTTGATGTTGGGGTGCGTGGGGCATGCATGGGGCATCAGGGCATGTGGAGAAAGCGGAGCCTCTCCTTGAGAGCCCAGTCTCTCTGACCAGGCCCCAGGGGCCCCGGTGAGTGCATGGTCCACGCCACCGGCTGTTTCACCGAATCGTCCCGGTCCATTGGCTTCTGTGAGTTTTATCATGCCTTGGCATGAGAAGAATCGTCCCATTTGGAGGAATAAAAGTAATTACTCCACATCGCTTAATTCATCTAATGACTGTTTAATAAAGGATATCAAAATTTCCCTGCTTTTCACCTTAGCAAATGTCACTCAATCTATAATCTAATTACTCCAACTTTCCATTTAGAAAATTAATTCTGTTGGAAGGCACTAAAAGGCAGCTGAGAAATTTTCCTTGCTCAGAAGCACTGCGGAGTTCCACAACCGCTCCGTCCTTCAAGTTCTCTGCTTGGACCGGGGCCCTGTCCATGCTCCAGGAGCCTGGTCAGCCCAGGAAGGCAGGCACAGACATCAGTGTCCCCGCTGTCCCCGTCCCACCTTCCTCTCCTGCCAGGCACTTGCTGGGGACATGCTTCTCAGTGGGGCATGGATGGCATAGCTGGGCCCCATAGCTCTGGGCCTGGATTTCTTTGTTTGGGCAGAGGACAGAGGAAATGGCGAAAGGAATTGTCTTGGGCACTTGCTGGGCAAACTCTGAGCTGGGCCGTGTTTGTGTCTTAATCCTTATGTCTTTGTAAATAAATAAGTGGGGAATGAAGAGAGACCCGCAGTACTTGCCTTTCACGAGAGCTTGCGCTCACCCAGGAATTCTGTTAAGTGGCTGACACATCTCTATTCATAGCTCTACGAGGCAGGGACTGTCCCCCTACCACACACTCCATCCCCTGAGTGAGAAAGCTGGCAGTGGGGGAAAGAAAGCAATTTTTTTTTTTTTCCCAGACTGCTTCATTCCCAAGCAGTGGAGTCAGACTGAGCAGGGGTTAGTTTCTCCCTAGTTTAAACAGAGCTTGAAAGTTCTTAACACAGTTCTTGAGATCAGAAGCTCAGCTTGTCTGCGGCAGGTGGGTCCACAAGTCTCATCACACCAGCTGCTGACTTCAGAGCGGTTTATTGCAGACCATGTGACCGTGCTCCATGACGCAGAGTGAAGGACATTCCTTTCTAGGCAGCTGAGACTGGCTGGGCAGAGGCTCTGGGCTGTGTGTGTGTGGCAGGGACAGAGCTTAGAGGCTGCCACGATGCAGCTGCAGGAAACAACAAAATCATGCAACTTGCCGCAACCTGGATGGAGCTGGAGGATAACAGGCTGAGTGGAGCCAGGAGGAAAGGAGAGACACAGAATGGGCTCTCTCATCTGGAGCCTAAAGATACACAGCAAGGGAGCAACAAAGGCCAAAGTCAGCTCAAAAGAGAACAGATCCCCACAACTCTTTGCGGGGAGGGTTGGGATGGAGACAGGTTCTTGGGTGGGGAAGAGGTGGGTCCACTGGTGATGCAGAAGGTGTTGGAATTATGAGCATGAAAAGCTATTATTAACAGTTTTATAAATCACAGAACCCCAATAAATTAAAATTTAAATCCATAAACTGCTGATGGGGCCCAGACTTCCCTCTGTCACTCTTGAGCTGCTGACTTCAAACCTAACAGATACTGTGCTCGGGCTGCTTGAGGCAATCTTGGAAAAGGTGCTCCTCCAAGAGTCCAGTTCTCTTAAAGTCTCACGGGGCAGTCACCTCTCAGACCTAGAAATCACGGGGGAGGAAGAGGAAGCCTTTGACTTTGACCTTTTGTTGGATTCCAGAGTTCCAGCACGAACTGGGTTGTCTGGGTGCACGGGAAGTGTCTGTGGGTTTCGGACCCTGGGTATGAGCCATGGCTTGTCTCCAGTCTCAGCGCCTGTGGCAAATGCTTGTTTAGCTCTGGTCTGCTTTTCTGAGATTCCCTACCGCTGCGGCTTGTCACTGGCACTTGAAGGATAAACAATGCATGAACTGGCATTGAGACCAGGCAAGCTGAACCGGCAAGCAGGCCTGCGGTCCACAGCAGGGAGGAGGAGCTTCATGGACGGCTGAGGTCACAGTTTCACTGCAGAGGGCTGTGCAGGAAGTCGCCAAGGTGAATATGTTAGGAATCAAGACCAAGAATTGCAATTCATTTCTGCTTCTCAACCAGGACGGGGACGGATCCTGGCCAGAGCAGCTCCTGGTTGTCCTGAGAGGTGGCCATGGGCAGACATGGGCCGAGCATCAGGCAGGGTCAGCACCTCTCCAGTGGCCAAATTTAAAAAATGCTGCAGTTCCCTGGATAGTCAGACCATGCAATTTACCTGCACTGTCTACTTTTCAGTGAGGATTGGTTAGATTTAAAAGGCGTACTTCATATTATAGAACATGGGATGCGTTTTTCCATGGTGCGCCTGTGTGGAGGGGTTGATAAGCTGAAGAGGGAGGAGACCCTTCACTGAGTCTCAGACAGCGTGTGGGTGAACCCGGGCCCCACTGTGCATGGGGAGATGAACATGGCACTTGGATGGAGAGAAACCTCAGTCATCAGACCACACTAGGATGCTTGCACTTGACTTCTGGTGTCTAAATATCTTGCCGTATCTATGTCATATTACATAAAAGTGGTCATGTTTGTCTATTTTATATTAATCTATAAAAATCACAATTCTAGACACTCCAGCCCAATGGCTCCAGTCATGCATATATATGCACAGTAATAGACAGTGACATCTGAAGAGCGTGCTTGTCCCAGGGACCCAGGCTAGCATGGGGAAGCAGGGTGACTGGGAGTACCGAGCTTGGTTGGGGAGATGTGGGGAGCCGTGGACGAGAAGTCTTAGGCCCCTCTCCCCCACAGCTTGTGATCTCTGCATGACCTCCGCCTGCCTCAACAGAGGGACTGAAAACAGACGTTCACGAGCCCCCGCTAACAGGATATTGAGCCACAATGAAAACAGTTAGGGCTGACAGCTCTGTTCCTGCTCTCACTCTGATCAAATTGTCAAGGATGTGTAAGTTAATGGTTATACGCACAAGCCCCCTATCTTCACTGCCCATTTGCTGTGTACGTTGTGTACGTGACCTACGAGTTTCTCAATCCCCCTGCAAAGTATATAAGCATCAACTCTGCCTTGAATAAACGCTCTAGACCCTCACGAGTCTTGAGTCATTCCTTAACCCTTTCACCTTTACAGGTCCCTCAGGAGAGACTTTCACCCACACCGTCGGACTGCCCCGGCTGCAGAGAGAGAGAAGCTGCTGGTCAGTTCTCTGTCTCTCTGCCGCAGGGAAACACAGCCCGACAACTGGCGCCCAACGTCGGTGGACTCCCTCGTCTCTCCTCCCCGGTCGACGGTTTATCCCGGGTCTCCTCGTGTTCGTCCTTCCTGAGTCGGAATACGTGTGAGTTTCCTCCGTGCATGCACCTCGCGACCCTGTCGCCCCATTTTCTTTGTTAGTCGACCCCCTCGCCGTTTGGCTACGTCCTCGTGACCACAGTATTCAGGCCTTTGCCTCCCTCTTCTCGCCCTGCGTTATGGGCTCCCTTGTTAGTACTGAGACCAAGTTCCTCCGCCCCCTCGACGAACTAGTCTCCCGCAAGGTCCATGTTTCCAAAGCTGACCTTTCCCAATTCTTTGCTATCCTACATAAGGCTTCTCCCTCATTCGTTATTACTGCTCCTAAAATTGCTCGCTCCACCTGGCTCTCCCTAGGCGACGAGTTGTCCACCTACTGCGACGAACGGCATGACCCTGCCTTCAAGGACTGCATCTTAAAATACTGGCAGCTCCTTGATGGCATTATTACCGCTGCTCCCATTTCCCAATCCTGTGCTGCTATCATCAAGGATGGCCAAGCTCTTTTGGCTTCCGCCTCCCGCGCACAGACCCCCGTCCTCCCTTCGGATTCATGCCCCCCACCTTATGTCTCTGCCTCAGCTTCGGCCCCTCCGCCTCCCACTCCTTCCTCTTCTTCTTTTGTTGCTCTTGAACGCTCACCCTCCCCCACTCCCCTGTCTCCCGAAGACCAGGCCGACTTGGATGCCGCGGCAACAGCCTATCACGGGGACCCTCCCCTAATCTCTCTTGCTGCAACTCCTCCTGATCCCCCTTTGCAGGCCTCTTCGGCTGCAGCGATGGATCGCCTATCCTCCTCTATAGACCGCCTTCTCTCTCTCCTGTCGCCTTCTGACACTCCACAGGCTTTTCCTGTTATTTTGCGCCCCGTCCCCCAGGACCCTCCCTCCACCCCTGTCGCCCCTGCTGCCCCTCCGGCGGAGGGCTCCCCTGCATCTTCCGCCTCCTCGCTTCACCCCATGACGACCCGCTCACAGGCTCAGGGTGCGGCTCGCCGCCTTGTCCCTGCGGTCCAGCCCTCTGATTCCCCCCGTCCTGTTCCGACCCTTGCGGAGGCGGCGGGTGCTCTCCCGCAGCCCTCTCCTCCGCCCCCTCGCCGCGGCCCTGGCGACATCTATCGCCAGGAACTCGAGTTCAGGGACCTCGATCAGGCCTCTCTTAGGGAACTCCGCAAAGCCGTTCAGGATTACGGCGCTCGGGCTCCCTACACCCTCTCCTGTTTGGAAAGCCTTGCTTACGGCGGTAACCTTTTCCCCGAGGAATGGCGCATCACTGCTCGCCGCTGCCTCCGCCCTGAACAAATTATTCTTTGGGAGGCGGAGTTCATTAATAACTGTAAAGATCTCGCCCGGACAAATGAACTAGAATTCCTCCAGATATCGGGCTCAAAGCCCTATGACTCCATTCATGCACAGCGGGACCTCCCTTATCACTTACTTAACCTTACATCGCAGGCTGCTCTTAAAGCCTGGAAATCCCTTCCCTCTTCCTCTGCCCCCTCTCTTCCCCTTGCCAAAATTCAACAGGCTGATGATGAACCGTACCATGCCTTTATTACCCGCCTTTTGGAAGCTACTGACAGAACCACAGGCATTTCGGATACCTCTAACCCCTTTGTTAAGCAGCTTGCCTTTGAAAATGCTAATCCTGCCTGCCGTCAACTTCTTCGTTCCCCTAAACCCTCTCGGTCCTTAGAAGAAATGATCTCTCTTTGCAAAAATGCTCATTCCTTTGCTACACAGGTGGCTGGAGCCTTAGTGGCTTTTCAGGGCCAAAATGCTGGCCACGTGTGCTACTCTTGCGGTCGCCCTGGCCACTTTGCTGGGAAATGCCCGGAGCGGCGCGGCCCTATTGTGCAGGCTGGCTCCACCTCCGAGCGCCCCTCCCTCTGCCCCCGATGCCGCCGCGGCCGCCATTGGAAATCCTCCTGCCGCGCGACCACGGACCTGGATGGGAATTTTTTGGGCCCTAACCCCCTCCTTACCCGCCGCCAGCCACCCGCGGCTCAGGGAAACTCCCTCAGGGGCCGCCCCCAGGCCCCGCGCCCCAAGCCTCGTTTTACTCCCTTTGTCCCAGCCTCGGGGGTTCAGGCGGGCACCTCCCCAGCCCCGGCCCAGGCCCTGTATGCGGGAACTCATGCCCCTCCGCCAGCACCCCAGTACCCGTTGCTGGATTACGCCCCTCTACCTCCACCCTCTTCCGGGCCTCCCCCGGCTCAGCAGGACTTGACCTCTGTGCCTCCGCCCCACACTTATTAACACCCCAGGGCGGTGTTTATTCCATCCCCACTGGCATTTTTGGCCCCCCTCCGCCTGGATATTTTTTTATGATCATTGGCCGAGCTTCCTCCACCTTTGATGGCCTTATTATTCAGCCTTCTATTGTTGATAATGATTACACCGGGGAAATTTTTCTCCATGCTGTTGCTCCTTTTAAGCCCGTACAGCTAGTGCCCGGACGCCGTATTGCACAGGCCCTTCCCCTCCCCCTAGCTGTGGAATTGCCGGCGCTTCCCCACCCCCGCGGCGCCACCCACCCTGGTTCCTCCGATGTTTACTGGATAAAAACCATCTGCCAGGAGCGCCCCTCCTCTATTCTTTCCCTATCTATTCAGGGTCGCCGTTTCCACGGCCTCCTTGATACTGGAGCTGATACCACCTGTTTTTCCCCCGAGGACTGGCCCGCCGACTGGCCTACCTCTCCTTCCCCCAACCCTGTTAGCGGTGTTGCTGGTACGGCCAAGCGAGTCCTTCTCAGTGCCTGTCCTCTCATCTGGCAAGATGAGGACGGTGACTCCGGCCTGGTTCGCCCCTATATTATCCCTGGCCTCCCTATTAACCTTTGGGGCCGTGACCTCATGGATCAAATGGGCCTTGTTATCCTTAAGTGCAAAGACAGAAAGATCCTTGACCAAATGCTAGCCTCTGGCTATGTTCCCTCTATAGGCCTCGGCCGTTTTTTGCAAGGGATAACTAAACCCATCTCCCTCTCCCCCAACCCTGGCCGTCAGGGCCTCGGCTACACCTCCTCCGGGACACAGCCTCTCCCCTCCCCAACCTCCGTTTATGCACAGTTTGCCCTGCCCCCGGCCTCCTCCTTGCTTCCCCCCGTTTCCCCCAACCCTCGGCCTTCCCTGCGCATTTCATGGTCCTCTGATGACCCCATTTGGGTCCCGCAATGGCCTCTTTCGGCTGAAAAGCTGGCCGCCGCCGCTTCCCTAATTCAGGAACAACTTGCCGCGGGCCACATTGAGCCCACAACTTCTCCTTTTAATACCCCCATTTTTGTAATTAAGAAGAAATCCGGCGCTTGGCGCCTTCTTCATGACCTCCGAAAAATTAACGCCTCAATGCACCCCATGGGAGCGACTCAGCCTGGTCTCCCTGTCCCCACCGCCTTCCCTAAGGATTCCCATAAGATAGTTTTGGATCTTAAGGATTGTTTCTTTTCCATTCCCCTTGATCCTACAGACTGTCCTCGTTTTGCCTTTTCCTTACCTCCCACTAACGCTGCCGGCCCGGCAGCTCGCTATCATTGGAAAGTTCTTCCACAGGGCATGGCGAATAGCCCTACTCTTTGTCAGATTTATGTAGCCTCCTATGTGGACCCTTTTTCGCTCCCTTTACACTTCCGTCTCCTTTTATCACTATATGGACGATATTCTTTTGCTCTCCTCTGACCAGGATCTCTTGATCCGTGCCGCCAATCACCTTGTCTCCTCCCTTCAATCTCACGGATTTTCCATTTCCCAAGATAAGATTCAACTGCACCCTCCTCACTTATTTCTGGGTTTTGAACTTTTACCCTCCTCCGTTCGCACTCAAAAGTTGCAGCTCCGCACTGCCCATTTGAAAAAGGTAATGTGGACTCAATTTCTGTGTGAATGTGCTGCGTTGGGTGCGCACCGGAATGAAAGAGGACCGGTCCGAATGAGTGCAGGAGTGTGATTTGTGCAAGTGCCTTTAGTGTGTGTGTATATTTGTCTCATTATATTTCTCTTAGTTATGCTTATTATTATCAGCAGAGAAGTCAGGAAAATGCAAGATCATGTGGTTGAGTGTTTAATAATATCAGGAATGAAAAAGAGTGTCGCTAAGGTGGTCTATCCACCTCAGAAGTAGTCTTGATCTTAAAATAGTAACATCTGGCAACCTTAAGCTTCAACAACTTGGTCATAGTTTTGCCGGCTTATATCAACAAAAGCGCTTTCTTGACCCGTTTTTAACAAGCAGGAAACCGGCTGGTCAGGCAGAGAAACGGGGAGTAATGTTCCCAATCGGCCGACAGGGCTTAACTTTGCCCTGGGGACTTCTCCTTCCTTTCTCAGTCTGTCAGTTCTCTTCCTGCCATTTTTTGAAGGGTCAGATCGATCGATCAAATGCATACATGTGCACATGTAGTGGTGTTTTTTTTTTTGTTAGTAAATTCATTGTCTGTCTGTCTGTCTGTCTGTCTCTATGTGGAACACTTGAACTTGAGTGTTGGAGTCAGAGTGAAAATCAGCAGTAAAAATTAGACCAGGGAAAGCAGGATCACTACAAGAGATCAAAGTGGTATGTAGTCAAGCAATTTAAAGGGTTGAGGTGTTTTTTGGAACTTGTTAGACCAAGTTAAACAGAGATTAACCTCTGTTAAACAGAGATTTCTTATCCGAATGTTGAGCCTATGTTGAACCTATGGAAAATGCAAAATTCTCAATCTAGATTTCTTATTGTAAGAACATTAATGGCTATTAACAGTTGTAATT
This sequence comes from Sorex araneus, assembly GCF_027595985.1. NCBI lineage: Eukaryota > Metazoa > Chordata > Mammalia > Eulipotyphla > Soricidae > Sorex > Sorex araneus. The sequence continues at coordinate 188,293,811 of NC_073305.1, forward strand.
CTTCTGAAGTTCAGAGTCTCTACTATCTAGGAAGAGCTGCAGAAGTAGCGCCTAAAACTAAAGTGAAATAAAGCGTTCAGAGGATGCAAGGCTTTATTTTACAAGATTCAGCCAATCTTAATGAGGAATTTAGCCAGTTTACAAACAGAGGTACAGAAGCCATCAAAATAGTTTTCTTATGTTTCCATAAACATTGACAGTCCAAGTGTCTTTTCTATGTTATTATCAAAGGTTAGTCAAAAAAAAAAAAAAAAAAAGGGAACTCTTTTTGTGTCTGAAAGCATGTTTGTATTGTGGAATTGTTAGAGAGCTCATGATTTGAAATAACTAAGATACAAAAACTATTGGATTTAAGCCAAAGAAGGTTTACTCATGTTTTATAAAAATTGATGGTTTAAAGGTCTTATGCTGTTGTGTCAGTGTACATATGCATCTGCATTGGATTATTAGAATGTGAGCTGAAATAATTGTGGAAAAGCAGGTTCAAAGAGTAATAGTTTAGTTAAAACATGAGTTTCTAGAGTTATGAATTTGGTTGCAAATCTTATCCTACTGGTATTTTATTTGATCTCTGAGACTTTTGGTAACTAAAATTTCTAGAGATACTTAGCAAAGAATTATAATAGATTAATCTCAGGTGTCAGCCTGATAGTCTGAAGCCATAGCATTGTGCCTTGGTTAAAGTTTGAGATAAGAATGGAGTATTTCATGGAAAATGTGGGAAATTTTACTGACTATTGTTAAATCAGTCTGTCTAGTACATGTAGATGCATGTTATTATTCTGATAACTTTATTCATTGCAAAGCTTTGTCACCAGATATCATATCTAGCTCTGACCATCACATAGAAGTTTGTATGCAAGTGTGAGATCCTTAATGTTTTACGGTAATCTATGAGTGTTTTAATCTTTATATTTGTGTTTTCCTAGAAATCAGAATTCTAAGATGTCTCCTGGTTAATTTCTAATGTGGAGTGAACCTTTGCCCAATGAATATGTTGTAAGAACTTTAGTTGTGAGCATCTTTAAAGTTGTTGAATATCTATAGAACTGACCTAATGCTTTTGAAATAACACTGAAAGTAGTTTTGTCATGTTAAATGAAATGATTGGTAATTTGTGCCCAAACTTGGAAGATCATGTTGTACTAAGTTCAGTAAAAATAAGAGTTTAAACTTGTGGGACTATAAAGAATATAGATGTATGTCTTAAGTCAGAAAGATAATGGATGCAGATATCATCAGTTGGAAAAAGGAAAGAAACTGATCACTGTTTTAAGAAACTCTTTAAATCACATGCAGAATTGTTCTAGTATGTTTTTGGTAGGATCTATGGAAAAGATATTGGATGGATTGTCTGGAACTCCTGTTACAGTGCTCTTAGATTATTGAATTCTTCAAAAGTTGTGGAAAATCAAGTGTTTTTTTTTTAAAATGGGATTAAATGAATTAGACATGTTTAACTGTACACTGGACTCCCAGTACAGTGCTCTTATTAATGGGAAGTCAAGGTTTTCAACATGGAATTGAATGGGTTAAACATGATGTAAATTGTACACTTTTCCTCTACAGATTTTAGCTTCTTTGACTAGGACCCACAACAAATGGGTGTGTTGCATCTCACTGTGAGTAAAGTGAAATGTTTGCTTTTCTCTTCTTTTGTACCTTCAGTATGTTTTTGATGCTTCATGGCACTATGTTGGTTTGCATAAATCCAGATAAAAGTCTTTCCTCTCTGTAATAGGGTCTACCCCTCATGCAGACAGGAAAATCAGTTATGAGACCCCAAAGCCCTCTTTCAGGGAAAGAGTCAAGGGATTGGTCTAAATGACAGGAGCAGGTATTCAACAGGTACTGTTTCAAGTACCCTACAAACCTCAGGGAGACCCTAGAGGCCAGTTGGCTTAAGGAAAGAATGGAAATCATCACTGCTATGGAAAATGAGAAATCCGGCAATCTGTGTGACTGACACAATCTGGGCCTACTCAGCATCAAGAAAAACCCTGGAAACCAGGATCTCTCCCAGCCCTGAAAAAGGGAGGGGATGGACTCCTTTCTGCCAGGATGCATCTACGGAAAAGGCCACGCCTGCGTCCATAACCCTGATACGGAAGAAACCCGCTGGCTCCCGGAGCGCCTTATCAAGCCGTTCACCCAACCCAGGGCCTCGGCCCCTGAGGATCCCCCTTCTTCTTCCCCTACAGATCTGCTCTCCGACCTCGCCCTGCGCGGCTCCCAACGCTACCGCCGCGAGCCCATTACGGCCATCACAGTCGGACTCCTCCTGGCGGTTGGTGCTGCTGGAGCTGGAACTGGCATCGCCTCCCTAGTTGAGACGCGTGGTCATCTTGCCACTCTCCAGAGACTGGTTGATGCGGACATTGCTGATCTAAAACAGGGCCTTGACCATCTCACTAATACTGTTAACTCCTTGGCAGAAATGGTCCTCCAGAACCGTCGTGGCTTAAATTTAGCGTTTTTAAGGGAAGGGGGAGTGTGTGTGTTGCTTTAAAAGAAGAGTGTTGTGTTTTTAAAGATGAAACAGGCCTAGTCAGAGATAGTATCAGACGTGTAGAGAAAAATTTAGAAGATAGACGCAGAGAAATTGATCAGAGTGAGAGCTGGTACAAGAACTGGTTTTCAACCACACCGTGGTTATCTACATTGCTCCCAGCTTTACTGGGACCCTTTATTGGCTTTATGTTGCTCATATCCTTTGGCCCATGGGCTTTTCGACGCCTGACCACCTTCGTGAAGACTCAAATCGACGAAGCTACAAAAAGTCATCCCAACGTAATGTACCAGCGCCTGGAGACTGTTGAGATGTCACCACCTGAATATCTCAACCTTGCGGCTTTTGAGATGCTCAGCAAGAAGCCTCCGTCGGTGCGATCCAGAGTAGCCAGAGCGTGGCGAAGGCTGCGCTCCTGCTGCAACCGTCCGCAGCCGACCCGTGAGTTGCCGCCTGTCTGCTAAAGTAAAGAAACAAGGGGGAGCTGTGGGGAGCCGTGGACGAGAAGTCTTAGGCCCCTCTCCCCCACAGCTTGTGATCTCTGCATGACCTCCGCCTGCCTCAACAGAGGGACTGAAAACAGACGTTCACGAGCCCCCGCTAACAGGATATTGAGCCACAATGAAAACAGTTAGGGCTGACAGCTCTGTTCCTGCTCTCACTCTGATCAAATTGTCAAGGATGTGTAAGTTAATGGTTATACGCACAAGCCCCCTATCTTCACTGCCCATTTGCTGTGTACGTTGTGTACGTGACCTACGAGTTTCTCAATCCCCCTGCAAAGTATATAAGCATCAACTCTGCCTTGAATAAACGCTCTAGACCCTCACGAGTCTTGAGTCATTCCTTAACCCTTTCACCTTTACAGGTCCCTCAGGAGAGACTTTCACCCACACCGTCGGACTGCCCCGGCTGCAGAGAGAGAGAAGCTGCTGGTCAGTTCTCTGTCTCTCTGCCGCAGGGAAACACAGCCCGACAGGGAGAGAGCACCTTGGGACCGGGGAGCTTTCTAATTCCCTGGCACATTTTGAACGGTACAGAGCATTGCATGGGGTCCGACTTGAATAGAATCAGCTAAACCCTTCAGAATACTCGATGCTGATACTGGCCTGCAGGTCTTCTCCAAAGTCCCTGTGGTGCAGAAAGAGGTAAAAAAGTGTTTCCCTACACGGGGGTGCGAGGCCCAGGGCTGGAGCGCTGGAGGGTCTGTCGTCCTGCTCACCCTCACCCGCTCACTGTAGACCTCCAGGGATGGCACAGCCGTCTTCATCATTCATGGGGGACGTTGGTGCAAGGACAACTCTTCAATTCACCCTTCCTCCCATGCACACAGATTCTAAAGCCCTGAAGAGGTGTAGGACGATCCCCTGAAAATCTCTCATTTTCTCCCAATCTAGTCTTGTGACGAACATGTGCAATGCTGTTTCCTTCCCATCCTCCCCCTTTTCTCTTTTGTTTTTGGGCCACACCTGATGGTTCTCAGGGCTTGCTTTAGGCTCTGCACTCAGCGATCACTCTCGGCGGTGCTCAGGCAAGCGATACTGTTTTCTTAGGACTATTTCTAAGTAGAACTGACGGTCATTGTTAGCCGGGTTTTGGAAGACCCCAGCAAAGAGGTTCTTCTTCTGAACATGTGCTGCAAAATCAATACTGAGAGGCCTCTTTGGAGTCTTTTCTGGATCAGAATCAAGTCTGGGCCATAGGCAAATGGTGAGCACTGAGTACTGAGGACAGTAATAATCCAGTGAGAGGTTGAGACATCACGGAGGGTGGGCCTCAGTGCAGGGATGTCTCCCTGCTGCCTCCCGGGTGCGAATCAGCATCACTGCCCCCAACCGTAGCAGGGTCCTCTTGCCCTTGGTACCCAGGTGGCAACGGGGCCGGTGCCCAGACAAAGCGCAGGCTCCGAGGCTCAGCTCTGGTCACAGGGAGGCGCAGCCCCCCTCAATGGCTGCGGCCTTGCCCGGGGAGCCCTTCCTCTCTGGGCTGCCTGCTCTGCTCCGTATGGCCACCACCCTCGGCGGGGAGGGAGCCAACAGGGCTGGGAGGGAGCGCAGCCAGAGCAGACTCATGAGGGGCCGTGTCCGAGCCCCGCCATCAGCTTTAGGAGCTCCACAAGAGGTTCCCGCAGAAGCTCTGCCCCGTGGAAGCGGACTCTGGGCTGCCTCTCGTGGCAGGAGAATTCCTAGGCTTCGCTGTCATCCGATGGTCAAGACGTCCTAGGCCCCGGCCTGGGGTTGTGAGTGCTTGTCGTGAAGAGACGCTTTCTGGGCAGGTGCATCTTCCTACAGACGCTCCCTTCTCCCGAGGACAAGCTACACGGGGGCGGGGGCCTCCTCAGCCCCCAGGACGCTCTCTGTGGTCTCTGTGGGTGGCCGCTGCCGCCGTGGAGGGTGGCATTGCCCTTGGGATCTCTGGGACATGTCGCCTCTGACTTCAGTCATTCGCAGCGACTCGGGAGCCTGTGGCAGAAGCCTCGTGGGAAATTAGAAACATGAAACTTGGCCCCTGGCGGTGCTTGCTGCTCACGGCGACCACAGCTCACGCATACAGCCCCGCTCACAGGGGTGCGCCTCAGGCCCTTGACTCCACATGTGGCGTTGGAATCTCTGGGCCATGACGGGCGCCGGGTCGGGCCGTGGTTGTTGTCCCACTGCGCTCACGTTTCTGCCTTTGCTCTGGCAGGGCCGCACGGGCCCCCGGTGGGAAGCAGCGCGGGTTCCGCTTCAAGCCCGACACTGGACTCCACCCGACGGTTGCGTGGCCTTCACTAGGGGTCCAGAATCCGTTGGGGCTGGGACCTCCCAGAATCCTCCCCGGGCTTGGCAGCCTCGCTGTTCTGTGCAGCCTGGAGCCCGCCCGGCTCACGCCCGGGCCCTGCTGTGGCCACTGCTTGCTGCTGGTGCCCAGGGCCAGTGGCCTCTTTAAAGTGAATCAGATTTTTAACATTTTAAATTCTGATCTATTGGCTGCCGACCCGTGTTGTCTCGAGTGAAGATCCCTTAAAAAGCGACTCCCGTGTTGGCACCAAAGCGACTCTTGGAAGCACAATGGATGAGAAAAAAGCCACTTTTCTGTCATTTATGAGGGGCTATTAGATTAACACAGCAATGCACGTCATTGGAGTCCCCCTCAGAGGACAGTGTCCCCTGGATGTGTGTCGCTCTGGGGAGCTGGTCCTGAGCGGCACTGAGAGAGCACTGGAGATGGGTCACTGTCTGAAGAACGACACTGCAGTGTCTCACCTGAACCCTGCACCTTGAGGGTCGCTGAGGACACAGCCCCGGTGGAGAGCTGTGTTCTCCAGTGCACCTTCCTCGGGTGTTCCTGTGGTCACAGCATCCACCCTGGGCCCTGTGCACCCTGGGGTGGGTCACGCTCTTGGCTGTCCTGGTTCTCTCCCTTCTCTGTCCTTGTCACACCTTGCAGAGGCATGTGCAGAAACTTCCAGGAGCAGTATACTGGCTCTCCTGGGGGTAGGTAGGCTGGGTGGGGCAGTAGCACCATGTGACACGGAGGTCACTGACCAGGACCGTGTGGGCTGCGGCCCTGTGTCCTTGCCACAGCTCCTTCCTGCTGTCTGGACTAGCTGGGAGCCTCCTGCCGGCCTGGGGACGGACTTAGGTCAGAGGAGGTGACAGAGGAGGAAAGAGGAGAGAGGAGAAAAGGGGAGCAGGAGGTAGGAGGCCAGGGAAGATGGGAGGAGAGAGGAAGGGGTGGAAAGGGGGGTAGGGAGAATGATAGGTATGGAGGAAGGATGAAGGGGAGGGGGGTGGAGAGGGGAGGAAAGAGAAGGTAGGAGGAGTGGGAGGAGGAGAGGGCGTGGAGGAGGAGGCAGGATGTAGAGGAGGGGGAGGGGTGTGGAGGAGGAGGCAGGGGTGCAGAGGAAGAGGGGTGTGTGGAGGAGGGGGAGGGGTGTGGAGGAGGAGACAGGGGTGTGGAGGAGGAGGGAGGTGTGTGGAGGAGGGGGATAGGTGTGGAGGAGGAGGCAGGGGTGCAGAGGAGGAGGAGACGGGTGTGGAGGAGGAGAAAGGGGTGTGGAGGAGGGGGAGGGGTGTGGAGGAGGGGGAGGAGCATGGAGGGGGAGGGGTGTGGAGGAGGAGAAGGGAGGGGTGTGGGGGAGGGGAGGGGTGTGGAGGAGGGGGAGGAGTGTGGAGGAAGAGGAGGAGGGGTGTAAAGGAGGAGGGTGGGGTGTGGAGGAGGAGGAGGGAGGTGTGTGGGGAGGGGGAGGGGTGTGGAGGAGGGGCAGGAGTGTGGAGGAGGGGGAGGGGCGTGGAAAAGGGGGAGGGGTGTGGAGGAGGGGGAGGAGTGTGGAGGAGGGGGAGGGATGTGGAGGAGGAGGGAGGGGTGTGGAGGAGGAGGAGGGAGGGGTGTGGGGGGAGGGGAGAGGTGTGGAGGAGGAGGAGGGCGGTGTGTGGGGAGGGGGAGTGGTGTGGAGGAGGAGGAGGGAGGGGTGTGGAGGAGGGGGAGGGGTGTGGAGGAGGAGGGAGGTGCGTGGAGGAGGGGGAGGGGTGTGGAGGAGGAGGGAGGGGTGTGGAGGAGGAGGGAGGGGTGTGGAGGAGGAGGAGGCGGCTGTAAAGGAGGAGGGAGGGGTGTGGAGAAGGAGGGGGAGGGGTGTGGAGGAGGAGGGAGGGGTGTGGAGAAGGAGGGGGAGGGATGTGGAGGAGGCAGAGGGGTGTGGAGGAGGGGGAGGGGTGTGGAGGAGGAAGGAGCAGGAAGGCGCCTGGCCTGGTGGGGAGGGACAGGCTGGCTTGAGAGCTGGCTGGGCCTCTGCGCTCACAGCACAGACCATGGGCCGAGCACTGTGCCCTCAGGGCGGGGTGTGCACTGGCTGAGTGCTGGGGGCAGAGGGCAGGAGGGGGCACACGGGGACAGGGACAGAGGAGAGGGTTGGGCGGCAGGAGCCATCAGCAGGCTGACACTCGAGAGCCTGATGGGAGAGCGGTGCTTTACTCAGGAGTGTGTCTGGCGCTGCCAGGAGGGTGGCGGCCCTGGGGGATGGCAGCCACCCCCTGCAGTGCCGTCACTCTCCGTCCCTGGCACGGCGAGGGCCGCGCTTCTCTGCTCTGAGCCCTGTGTCCTCCTCCCCCCTGGCCGGGAGCAGACACCAGCCAGACGGCCCTGGCTGCAGCCACGCCCGCCTGTTCTGCCAGTGCCAGCCCAGTCGTGCTTAGGAGCAGGATGACATTGTGCCAGGCCCACTCATATGTGGGGAGTATCCTGTGCACAGGTGTGGGGAGTACTCGTAGACATGGGTCACACTCTCACAGACTGGAGGAGGGCTCCCACACAGACTGGGGAGTGCTCCCACACAGACCAGGGAAGTGTTCCCACACAGACTGGCGGAGTGTGTCCACACAGACTAGAGGAGTGCTCCCACACAGACTAGAGGAGTACTCCCACACAGACTAGGGGAGTGCTCCCACACAGACCAGGGAAGTGCTCCTACACAGACCAGGGAAGTGTTCCCATACAGACTGGTGGAGTGTGTCCACACAGACTAGAGGAGTGCTCCCACACAGACTAGGGGAGTGCTCTCACACAGACTAGAGGAATGTTCCCACACAGACTAGGGGAGTGCACCCACACAGACTGGTGGAGTGCGTCCACACAGTCTACGGGAGTGCTCTCACACAGACTAGGAGAGTGCTCCCCACACAGACTCTGGCAATGACTTACAGAGCAGGGAGTGCTCCTACACAGATGCAGGAGTGCTCCAGTGTGTGGAGAGGTGCTCTTCCCCATGTGTTGTGGGTAGTCAGAGGCTCAGGAGACTGCTGTGCGGGTGGTCTCCCAGGTGGGCCTCCTGTGTCTGGGCCAGCGCCTGCAGAGAGAGCGGGACACCCTGTGTGACGGAGGTGAGGAGCAGGGGTCACCGTGCCAGCTCTCGTGTTGGACCAGCATTGACAGAAGGTGGGAGCCCCAGTCTGTGTGCGGCGGGTGGGAAGAGGCCAACACAAGTGGTGCTCCCCGCTGAAAAGGGAGCCACCTTAGGGTGTCCACAGAGGAGTGGAATTCCGCCTCGGGAGGAAGGGTCTCTGCAGCCTGCAGCCGTGCAGATGGACACAGGGGAAGCAAATCCAGCCAGATCCAGAACACATTTTTTTTTCAGATTTTTTTAGTCTTTTTAAAATTTTATTTTATTTTTGTTTTTAAAGGAATCACCATAAGGTGCAGTTACAGACTTGTAAACGTTTGTGCTTACGTTTCATACAATGATCGAGTACCCATCCCTCCACCAGTGCCCATTCTCCACCACCAATGATGCCAGTATCCCTCCCACCACCCCTCCTCGGTGGCAGGGCTTCCCTTTTGCTCTCTCTCGCCTTTTGGGTGTTGTGGTCTGCAGTAGAGGTATTAAGTGGCCATCATGCTTGGTCTATGGTCTACTTTCAGCTTGCATCTCCCATTCCGAGCGGGCCCTCCAAGCACCCTTTACTTGGTGGTCCCTTCTCTATCTGAGCTGCCTTGCCCCCCAGCATGTGAGGCTGGCTTCCAAGCCATGGAGCAATCCTCCTGGTACTTATCTCTACTATTCTTGGGTGTTAGTCTCCCATTCTGCTACTTTATATTCCACAAATGAGTGCAATCTTTCTATGTCTGACCTCTTTTTCTGACTCATTTTACTTAGCATGATACTCTCCATTTTGATCCACCTATATGCGAATTTCATGAATTTATCCTATCTAACAGCTGCATAGTATTCCATTGTGTAGATGTACCAAAGTTTCTTTAACCAGTCATCTGTTCTCACTTGGGAGACCCAGGACACATCCTGCCAGACTCCGCCTGCCAGAGGCCCAAGGCCAGCAGTCAGGTTGCCAATTACGAGTCGGCCACAAGCTCCACGTGTGACCTGGACTGCTGGGAATTAGAGGTGGAAGGGGCTGCAGAAGCCAGGGCGGAGGCGGGGCTGAGCACACCCAGGGCAGGCCCCTTCCCAGCCAGGCCCCTCCTTCCCCTGCCCGCTCTGTCCCGCTCCCTTCCACCCTTCCAGCTGGTGTTGCTTCTCTGCCTCTACAACGCCCCTGAGAAACGCAGCCCTGGAGGCCGGGGGCTTGGTGGCACCTGCAGGCAGCCTCCCCCAGTGCTCTGAGCACAGAGGAGCATCGGGCTAGTGTTTCGCCCCAGCCAGCCTCAAAAGTGTCTGAGCCGGGGCTGGACTGATAGCACAGCGGGGAGGGTGTTTGCCTTGCATGCAGCCAAACCAGGTTCGATTCCCAGCATCCCCTATGGTCCCCGAGCACTTCCAGGAGTAATTCCTGAGTGCAGAGTCAGGGGCAGCCCCTATGCATTGTTGGGTGTGACCCCAAAACCAACCCCCCCAAAATAAACAGAAGTGTCTGAGCTGACCACCATGGCTTCCAGCAGTGACTTGGTTTCCCCATCTGCCGGGGAGAGCAATAGCCAGTGAGGGCTGGGTGAGCTGCTGCTGCCTGGGCTGCCCTGTCCCCCTCCACCCCGTGGGGAAGGGGCTGCACGGAGGCTGCCTGGTGGTGGGCTGGGGTCATGCTTGTCGTTTGGGCATTTCTAGGAAAGAGCGCTTCCCACACCCACCATAAGGGTGGGCGGTGTTTGGGGGCGAGGGAGTTCTCGCACAGGTCTATTTTCATGTCCCTGTCCTCTCCGGGGAGACTCCCTCGCAGGATGGGAAGTGCGATTCCCTCGGCGCTGTTCTCCCGTTCTGGAGACAATAGAAAGGCAAGATGGAGAGAAGCACGAAGGGACACGTGCCCCAGACACCTCTGTGTCAAGTGCTCACTGGAGGAAAGTCGCCCCTCCCCCAATCCCTCCAGCCGCAGCTCACCCGCTAAAGGCTCTCCCCCCAAGCCTTCTTGTTTCTGGAACATTCCGATGCCCTAGGCAGCTGCAAGGGCCTGGGCTCACCCCGGAACCGTCAGCTCTGAGCCGTGTGCATTTCCGTTCGCTTAGAGGTAATGAATCCATTAAGACGGGCATTACTGGCGAAATTAACCAGTTTCCCCTAATGGGATATTTTTGCTTTTGCGTTGGCTGAGAAAAGCATCATTTAACACCAAAAAATAGTTTCAGAAGTCCACAGATAGAGCCATATTCATCATCTCTATTATCTGTTTAGCTGCAAAGGATTCTTTGCCAAATATAATTAATTAGCTCTGCGCCTCCAGCTCGGGGCGATTGTCTCTCATTAGAGGTGTAGGTGGCCCCTGTGTGTGTTGCCTGATGGGGCTTGAGAGGCGCCGGTGCACAAAGGAAACCAACCTCGGCATAATTAGGAGCCAAACGAGGAAAAGTCAGAAGCATGTGATGTGCTTTCAAAAGTTTCCCGAGACACGTAGTACCTAGAAGGCTGAAGCTGTGGACCATTATTGAAATGAGAAAATAACACCCAGATGATCGATACCCTGGACACAGTTCTGAATGCGGGAGAAAAATAAAACAGCAAGCCCTTTAAACTACATGTGGCATTTTAAAATCTACTGCTGCACTTTGCTCTTCTGTAATTCGGTTTTCGACTTGGTTGTAGGATCTGATTTCGTTCGGAGCCGCTGTCTGTATCATTTTGTTATTGTTACTGCAGTGCTCGGGACAAGCGAAGCGTAAAAGGCCATCTTTGCTCCCAGGGCAGCAATGATTTCTGTGTCCGTAAGATCGAAGAAAAATGGGGGTGTCTTATTTTGTACTCTAGAACACTCGGAAGGATGAAATCAGGAGGCAGGAAGAGTGGAATTGGGTGGACGTGGTCATTTTTTAAAGCGATAGAGATGCTAGCTGGTGCATCCCTACCCCGAGTGATCGCTCATCTCAGCGGGAAATCCACCTGCTCCCTGCCCCTGCCCAGCCCCCAAGGACACTCTGTCATCCTCCCCCCGGCCCCTCTCCAACCACACTCGGTGTCCACGATCACTCAGGAGGAACTTGTTCTCTCCAACGGCCAAGAGCTTCGAGTCACCTACTCCTAAGAAGACGTTTGCATCCATATGAGCTTCACAACTGCTGAGTTGGGGTCTGTCCTGTGCCGGAAGGACCCGCTAGCTCCAGTGCCCCGTGGCCACAGTCAGTACCCCCGCCCATCTTCACGGGCACCAACATGTGTCCAAAATCCATCCTTACTGGCGGGACAGCCTTAATGAGCAGATAATTAGTCTGTTGGGAGGAGTGAGGGGATGGGCAGGCACGCAGATGGGGCGGGGTGGAGGGTAAGCAGGCTGGGGCTGCGGGAGGACCCAGAGAGAGTTATGTCAACAAAATGGATCACGCTGGCTGGCAGCAAAACTTTCAAATGACCTTCATGTCAAAATATTAGGCTGCTTTTTTTCTCCTCCGGATGGTAGTTTCATAAACATAAAAGTGCACGCATCATTCAGTGTGGCAAAACTCATCCCAAATGCGCAGTGCCCCCCACCCTTGTAGCAAGACAAACTCGGACAGGGACTATGGGGATGCCAGGAAGCCTCGCCTGCCTCCCCAGCTGAGACAGAGCACAGAGCTACCCAGGTGCCCGCGCCAGCTGCCTTTCTCTTCCGTAGGGACAAGACAAGCCGTGTGCATCAGTGTCTAAGTTGGCATGAGAGAAAGAGTTAAATCCTAGAGAACAACAATACTTTCCATCCCGGAAAGCTGCCCAGGAGGCGAAATTAGAAAAGACACCCCCGGCAAGGGGCGGGGGGGGGGGCCACTGAGAGCCGCACTGCAGAAGAGGAGGTCGCACCATCCACAGGCCCAACCCCAGCTTGCCCGCTGGCCGAGATGGTTTCCTTCCCAAGGTCAGGCCTCAGGAATGCAGAGGCGCCGTGAGTCTGCGTGGTCTAAGTGACAGGCCGCGTGGAAGGCTCCCAAGGACTTGTCAGCTGTCGGCCGAGCCCTGCCACACTCCTTATCTAGACAGCTCTGAGAGGCAGATACTCAGGGGCCGAGCCAGAGCCACGGCCGATAAGGCCTGATTCCAGCTGCAAAATCACTTCTCAGCAGTCAGTGCCAGCAGCAGCTCCGGCTTGGGCAACTAAGGACCCTGGGCGGCGGGAAGGAGACGGGCAGTCCTGTCACTGGCCGAGACGGAAAGAGCCATCGGGGGTCACTGTCCAGTAGGTCCCTGGCTACTGGGCCAGAGATGAAGGTGCTTTGCCAAGACGGGCACGTTGGGCCAGTAGTGTTGTGCCGTTGCTCGGTCCTGTTACTGCTCTGGGTCCGTGTGGCTTGCGGAGGTCATCAGCCCAAGGGGAAACGGTTCTTACCTCTCCCGCCAGCTCCGAGCCGGCCTACGCATTAGGGTTCACCAAGTGTTCAGCTGAGTCCCTCACGGCCCACTCAGCATTTGTGAGAAGTGTGGGAAGAAGGCTTCTTCGCACAGGCTTCCCATCCCCTCCTGGGAAGTGGCTTATTGTGGATGGTCACCCTCCCTGGCTCTTAGGCCCACGGTGTGGCCTGGGTGTGCAGTCCAGGATGGTCTGTCCACGTTTTGGTCCGGAGAAGCTCTGGTTCAGGGGCAGGACTGTGGAGGGGGCTTGGGGTTGGTTTCTCTGGGCCCTGGGGGAGTGTCACTGCTGCTGGCCCGGACACAGCAGACCCTGGGCATGTGTCACCATGGAAGGGCTTCATGTCCCAGATGGGTTTCCCTTCCTGTGCAGCCCTGGGTGAGCAGGAGGAGGGAAAGGCAGCTGCGTGGGAGGGGACCGCGGCCAACGTGTCCAGCAGCGGGATTCCCAAGGTCGGGCCGCTGTGCTAAAGCTCTTCCACCAGGAGGGTCTTATTCTGTCTCCCAGACGTTAGAGTTTCTTTTCCTTGTTTGTTTATTTGTTTGGGGGCCACATCCAGCATGCCGAGGACTTACTTCTGGCTCTCAGGGATCATGATGGTGGGCTCGGGGGGACCGTATAGGGTGCTGGGGATCGAGCCCACATTGACCACGTAAAGGCAAGTGCCCAACCCGCTGTACTATCTCTCCAGCATGAAGCTCCTTTTCTTTGGAGAACCGGTAAAACGCTTTTGTTTGGATATTTTAGAAACTTTCAGCATTTGGGTTTTGGGTCACACCTGGCAGTGCCCAGGGATTCCTCCTGGCTCTACCCTCAGGGATTACTTCTAGCCGGGGTCTATATGTGGTATTGGGGAGTGAACCAGGCTTGGCCACATGCAAGTCAAATGCCCCGACCACTGCAGTTTCTTAAACCCCGGACCTGGTAACACGCTTTAAACCAGCAGCTCCCGGCTTATGGACGTGCCGATAGAAACAAATACCCACAGGGGGTCTCGGCAGCCTGAGTCAGGGGCTGTCTCGGCTTGTCAGGCTGGGAACCCCGTTCTAGATGCATTGAGGGGCCCCCTAAAATGGGGGCTTCCTTTCAAAGATCAGCTCCTCCAGTGACACGGTGAACTCTTGGCTAACAGCTCAGGGCTAGTCTGGACTTTGCTCACTGGTCGAATCTTTTCGATTGCAAAACTAGTTTCACTTCTAAGCAATACTCTCTTCCTCATCACCAGCTCGCGAGCACCTTTGGGGTCATCGTGCTACCGTGTGTCCAGCGTTCCTCTGAGTTTAGGGGTCGGCTTTACCCACTCGGGGGCACTTCCTGGCTGCCTGGCACGAAGGAGGTGGCAGTGCTCCCATGACCTGTGGGAACGGCCTCAGCCCAGGAGCATGGCTGACACGCACAGGGCGGCTGCCTAGCCCCTGAGGTGCACTGTGCTGACTCCTGTCCACTGATGGTGGACACAACACTCTGCAAGGGAAAGTGACCCTCCATCACTGACCTTCAGTCCGCTGGCTTTAAGTTCTCCCACTCTGTTTGGAAAGATGGCTTGATAAAAATCAGTGGAATCGCCAATAACATGTCCCGTTCACCTTTTCACCGAAACTAGTAAATCCAAAATTCTGCAAGTTCACACTCACTTTCTTGAAATGATTATGGCTATAAGCCATGCGTTTGTATACCCTAAACCTATGAAATGAAGATCTCCCCTCTAGGTCAAACTAACCGTCCCTGATTGGACTGTGCTCCACACTGCTTCCTGCGATGCCGGTGAGTTCATACCTACAACCATCGGTAAATGCTGTTATTTAGAGAGTAGGTCCAAATGAGTGTCAGGAGAATTTAGTCTAGACTGAAACAAAGGCCTCCAGAAGCCTGCAGGTCTTAATGTTTAAAAAACAGGTACAATTGAGCATCTGACAGGTCCACTATTTTCTTCAGTTCCTCTGTTTCACAGTGGGAGTGGTCAGCTGCTGGCAGATCTCAAACTCTTCCATAACTGGCATGAAATGTTCCATCTTCGGGACACTTAGCCTGGGACCCAGGAGGCAAGTCGAGCCCTGTAACATGCCAGTGTTGGATCCCCTTGTATACCTGGTGTCTGCCAATGTCACGTGCAGGCAAGGGGCTGCCCTGCAGAGAAGGTGGGGAAGCGGGATTGGCAAGCTTCAGGAGTGCCAGGGAGGGTCCCGGGGCAAGCCCCTCACACAGAAAACGACACACAGCCCTGGAGGTCGAGCTGCTTCTGGATCCACCACTGCTGCCCCTTTGAAGGGCCCAGCCCTGGACTGTTGGCCAGGGGCAAGGGCGTGGCTGTTGGGCGGAGGGCGTGGCTTGCCGGGCTAGGTGCTGCCGGGGGCCTGGCTCTCCACGCCAGCCAGCTTCTGGCACTGTCGCAGGCTTGTTCAGGGTGGTCTGGGCACAGTCCTGTCATCTCGGTTCTAGTTTTAGTATATGTTGATCGATGGGAATGTTGCTTGCCGGGGTGTAATTAGTGACAAACGTCCAGGGAGAACTGAGCAGTTATAACCAGAAACCGCTCTCTGGGCAGCCCAACTAGATCTGTCAGCAGTATTTTTAAAAAGGAACGTGGTCAGAGATTGGTCCCAAGAAAATCCTTCTTAGTCTGTACTCTACCGACACAGCTTGATTTCCTCAGCAGAGAGAGACAAACAGACCCAGCTGACACCAGCCCCGTCTGCCAATTCCTCGTATGCTGCCATGGCTGTTGTCTATGGTGGCCCCTCGAGTCGTCACCTAAAGGTCTCCTGGATCCAGCATTTCCCACTCCCTGTTCAGACCCTTGACTTTGTCCCGGGCTCATCCACGTGGAGCTTCATAGCTACCGCTTTGCTTTTATCTTACCGCCGACCAGACGCTTCTCTGCTCCCTTCCTCGTGCAAGCACCAACCTCTTTGCTCCGCATGGTGCCTTCTGCAAGGAAGAAGGAGAAATGGTTGACCAAAGTTCTCTGTTGCCCTTGGACCAGTGACGGGAATGTTTGGGTCTTCAGGGAAGGGAAGAAAGTGGAATTATTCATAGAATGAAGGAAATTCCACATCCCAGGGACACTCCTGGGTGCCACTTAGTTGAACATTGGGGTAGGGAGCTGAGCTGGGGCAGGCGGATCACACAGCCCGTGGCCACGACAGCACCCCCAAGAGGATGTTATGGAAAGGCTCATGTCCACCATAGAAAACCTGATTGCCCAGAGCTGTGTGGGCACAGCGCAACCTCCGAGATGAGAGAGAGACTGTCCGCTCCATACATGGACAGGCAGGCCCACTAGGGTCCTTTGGCCCGAGTTAGATCAGGTGGACAGGCAACTGAGAGGTGCTTCCATCACAGGTGGTTGAGGTTACTCTGGTACTGCTTTGGGGTCTCTTGAGGGAAAGAGGCTGAATGACATCTCCTGCCCCCAGTGGTTTGACTGGTCCTTCCAAAGTCCTGGGTGCAATTGTTCTTAGAAGAAACTTGACTTTCCTTAAAACCCATTCTGCAGAGCTTAGGCACAGAAAACCCTTTATTCAGGAACTGTGGTAGAGTAATGCCAGGTGGCGTATTACGAGTCCTTTGATGAGACTCCCCCTCTGCTCATATAGAAAGAAGTGCAGGTGAGGGAGCCTGGGGTCTCATGTCCTGTCCCCCTCCTGCTCCTGCGAGGCAGCTTTCTAGAAACCTGTAGGGCACCAGCCCCAGGTGCAGCTGAGACTCCCGGGTCACTAAAGACACGCTCGTGCGCGCTCTCTCTCTTCTTGAGGAGTCACTCAATTTCAAGTTTCATTTCTTTAAAGTGGAAGCATTCCCTCCCATTTGCCTGGCATTTACACATCAGATCACACGTCCTCCCAGCCCCCTGCCCCGGGCCCACTGGGGTTAGGTGGAGGAGCTGCCACCATGGCCCCCTGATAGAGCTCCTCTGGGCCATCATCTCCCTAGGTCAAAGCACGGCCACACTCTCTCTCTTCAGCCCTCCCAGCCTTGTTCCCCAGCTCTGGGGCTGTGTAGTTTTGCACACAGGCTGGTCCAAGTTCCACCTCATCAGACTGCAGTGGGAGTCTGAACACATAGGTCAAGTGGGTTAGAATCCGGTGGTCGTCTGTTAACTTAGAATGTCTACACTGCATAGAACTGACCAAGGGAACTGCAAGAGGGAACCCAAGGTGGTGCCAGGAGCTTATGTGTTTCTACCACCCACCCTTGGGAACTTGGGCTGTGATCAGACGCATCACCCACCAGCAGCTCTCTCAGGCCCACAACCCGGGAGCTTGGAGAGGCTCCCGCTTCCTGCCCGACCAGGAAATGCTGTTGAATGAACTCCAGGGCCAAGAAGACAATTATCACCACACTGCCCTGTGGCTGTCCCTTCCCTTGCAGGCATGTTTGAAAAATATTATTAGTTTATCTGGAGAAGGTAGATCTGCCCGCACAAGCTCTGAATTCCCCCTCCCCCACTAAATCAGAGCAACTTACAGAATTTACGCACATCTGTGACTTTAGGTGACAACGGACCCGAGACTCCAGTCAGCTCTTTCACCAGCCGATGAGCTCTCACTCAGTGACTCGGTGCTGGGTTGTGTGAGGTGAATCCTGGCCAGGGGTTGTCACCCAGGAGGAAGTTGCTCCAACTCTTCCGTAACAATTTATCTCTAAACTCACACCCTTCCGCCCTCCCAGTGCACAAACTCCTGGCTTCAGGGGTCTCAAGGCCCCTCCCCTTCTCTCTCTGGGGCTCTATTCCCTGTCGCAGGACTCCAGGGAGGCAGCCTCAGGGGCTGCTCGGGGCGCACTGTCCTTTACTGGACACACACAGGCTCGAGTGGGCCCTTCCGGGGAGGTACTCTTCCTTTCCATGCTCAGTGCAGAGCAGGGGCCCAATCGGGAGCTGCTCCCCAGCTGGCAGTCCTGATCTTCAGTCCCTGCCCTGGTTATTGTCAGCCAAACCCTCCCATCTGCTCCTGCCAAGCGCTCGGGAGGGCTGCGAGCCAGTCTGATGATGAATGAGCCTTCTTCCTCTCGCTACTGCTCACCTGGTCCTTGTCCTGGGGGAAGTGGAGGGGAGGGGGCGGTTTAAGTGGCCAAACGGCTCTCAGCAAGGGAGGAGAGACTCAAGGAAGAGGCCTCGGAGCTAACGAGAGCACTAAATGCTCTTGGTCGGGAATGGGCTATTTCCACTGCCCTGGACAAGGTGAATGCAGCCTAGCCCAGGGCTGGGATTTCTCTGGTCTCCTTCATCTGTTTTTATTGTTTCTGTCCTTTACTGTCCCTAGTCTGGAGAAGATTCTTTCCATCACTTCCTTTCTCCTAAGAAGATTCGGCCTGGCATTTTTTTCCTGTAAAAAATTTCATCCACTGATACTTATCTGCCAAGGTAACTTTTCTGTCTTCTTTCTCAACACATGTTGAAAGCATTTGCATGTTGGTTTGTGTATGGGCACACATTTTCAACTCCTTTGGGTACACACTAAGATTACGATTGATTGCTGGGTTGTGTGGCAGGACTATCTAAAATACTTTTGTTAGAAGTTGCTGATTTATCTTTCAAAGTGGTCCTGCCACTTCACACTTCCAGGAGATGAAAGTGAGTTTCTGTTGGCCCCCCGCCTCTCCAGCACTGGTGCCTGTGCTCTGGATTCTGGCTGTCCTAATCCGTGTGTACTGGCATCTCAGTCTTGCATTTCCCTGATAACAACAGCAGGAAATCTCTCTTACTAGCTCAATGATGCTTTATCAAATGTAACTTTTGCAAACATTTTCTTCCAATCTGTAGTCTTCATCTTTGATGTTTCTTTTTCAGAGCAGATGTGTTTTTTTTTTTTTTTTTTTTTTTTTTAATTTTGATGAAATCCATGTCCCTGGTGATTTCTCTCATGGGTGGTGTCTTTGGTATTGTATCCAAAAAGACATTGCCACACACCTTCTCCTAGGGTATCTCTGTGGTTTTATAATTTTGCCTTTGATGACGGGGTCTTTGACCCTTATTGAGTTCATTTTCATGAAGTATGCAACACTTGAGTCTAGATTTAATTTTTTGGTTTGTTTTTGTTTGGGGGCCACACCTGGCTATGCTCAGGACTTACTCCTGACTCTCTGCTCAAGGGCCACTCCTGGTGGTCTCAGGGACCCTAAGCAGTGCTGGGAGTAGAACTGGTTGGTAGAATGTATGGCAAATGCCCTAACCACTATACTATCTTTTTGACAGGATTTACTTTTTTTCATGTAGGTGTCCGCTTGTTCTAGCACCATTTGCCAAAGCGACTATATTTGCTTTGATCCTTTTTTTTTCTTGCATTATGGGTCCCACCCGGCAGTGCACAGGGGTTACTCCTGGCTCTGCACTCAGGAATTACTCCTGGTGGTGCTTGGGGGACCATATGGGATGCTGGGAATCGAACCTGGGTAGGCTGCATGCAAGGCAAATGCCCAACCCGCTGTGCTGATTCCAGACCCACAACAGGAGACTGAAGTTGTTTTTTTTTTCCTTCTTGGGTCACACCCAGCAATGCTCAGGGGTTACTCCTGGCTCTTCACTTAGGAATCACTTCTGGAGGTGCTTGGGGGACCATATGGGATGCTGGGACTTGAACCCGGGTCAGCCATGTGCAAGGCAAACCCTCTACCCGCAGTTCTATCGCTCTAGTCCCCTTGCTTTGATCCTTTCATGAAGACTAGACAGCTTTGTTTTTGTGAGTTTAATTCAGGTTCTCTCTTCTGTATCATTTACTGCTTGCATGTTCTCTCTCTCTAGGACCATCCTGTCTTGATTTTTGTTGCTGTATAAGATATGAAAAGATGGTTTTAACCATCTTTTTCTTTGCATGTGTGATAGACCCTTTCCCCATTCTTAAGTAGAAAATACTCTCTATTTTCTGATAATTCCATGTGACATTTTAAAAGCTTATTGGAGCAAATAATATAAGATAAATTTGTTATATGCTGGCCACAGGGGCTGGCGGGGGGGACCCTTGGTGGACAGAAGGGAGCATTAGTGATGGTGTAGGTGTTGGAGAATTCACTGTGGATCTGACACAACTCTATTATGAACAGCTTCGTAAGTCATGATGTCTTAATAAAAAGAAAAAAATATACATAAATAAAGGTTTCAGTTGGGAAACTTGAGTCATTATGATACTGATTTAGCATTATTATATGCTTGTCAGACCGATAATTTCTAGATGGAAGAATTTCTCTGACTTTGCACGTATCTAAAAATAACCAGGGAAATTACAAGGAAGTAAGGGAGGAGGCTGAAGCAGGGCTACGGGGCAGTGAGTTTCCATGGAGTATTTGGGGATTGAGTCGCCCTCTTTCTTCTCGTCCAGCTTTGTGTAGCTAACATGTTCGTCAGGGTTTCTTGGAGACAGGAACAGAGTAAGTTGGTCAGAAAAGCATGTATTACCACAGGTAGTGAGGACTACTCCTTAATAATTCTGCCTAACTGAAGAGTTTGCGTTGTCATTCTCTTCCCTTTTATCTGCTTCTCCCCTCATGAATACCCACATACTTTAGGGTTTGATTGAAAACAGTGTTCTCTAGCAAGCAGTCAAAGTTACACGATACAAGAAGAAAATGAAATTAAGTTGGAATGAAGCTTATCTGAAGAGTTGTTTCAATTACAGGGATATTCTTTCCTATTTCTCAGGAAAGTTTTTGGAAGCCCTTGGTTAGATTGGACTGTTTCTTTTTAAAAAAATTTTTTTATTAGTGAATCACTGTGAGATACAGTTATAGATTTAGAAACTTTTGTGCTTGCGTTTCAGTCATACAATGGTTGAGTGCCCATCCCTCCACCAGTGCCCATTCTCCACCACCAATGGGCACAGCACCCCTCCTACCACCCCCACCCCGCCCTCCCCTCACCCCACCCCGCCTCTGTGGCAGGTCATTCCCTTTGGCTCTTGCTCTCCTTTTGGGTGTTGTGGTTTGCTTTAGAGGTATTAAGTGGCCATCATGTTTGGGGAAGTTGTTTGCATATAGGTGGACCAACATGGAAAGTATCATGTTGAGTGAAATGAGTCAGAAAGAGAGAGAGACATAGAAAGATTGCACTCATTTGTGGAATATACAGTAACAGAGGGCTGGAGCGATAACACAGTGGGTAGGGCGTTTGTCTTGCACATGGCCAACCCAGGTTCGATTCCTCCATCCCTCTCGGAGAGCCCGGCAAGCTACCGAGAGTATTCAGCCCCCATAGCAGAGCCTGGCAAGCTCCCCATGGCGTATTTGATATGCCAAAAACAGTAACAAGTCTCAAAATAGAGAAGTTACTGGTGCCCACTCGAGCACATTTTTTTTTTAAATTTTTTATTGTGGAAAGTTACAAAGTTACAAAGTTTTCAGGTTTAAATCTCAGTTATACAATGTTCGAATACCCATCCCTTCACCAGTGCTCATATTCACCACCAAGAATCCCAGTATAGCTCCACCCCACCCCACTCGAGCACATTGATGAACAACGGGACAACAGTACTACAGTGCTCTGGCAACACAAAGTAACAGAATGGGAGGCTAACACCCAAAAACAGTAGAGATAAGTACCAGGAGGATTACTCCACAGCTTAGAAGTTGACCTTGCATGCTGGGGGAAAAGGCTGCTCGGATAGAGAAGGGACCACCAAGATCGAGCTATTTCTGACTCTGGCACTTCCTCTTCCTCTTTCCCGGGCACAGGCAAGCACAGCGTCGGTCCCAAGTATGCACCCCTTCAGCTGCCCTCAGCGAGGAGCGGGTTCTGTGGCCCGGCTCCAGAACCCGGGAGTGCAGTGTGATTAGTGACTGTGCATCATTCAAAGCCATGAGGTGGATTTTTCTAGAATGACTCTTGATTCATGACGTGGCATAGAAGTCAGGCCTTGCTTCCTCTAGTTCCCAGTAAGCTTTTGTAACATAGCAATAAGCCCTTGGAATTATGTTCATTTAACTGCGATGTTAATGATCCCAGTCAGTGCTGGAACTCTTGCTCAAGACTGCGACGCCCTCGCAGGGGGGCGCTGACTGAGGCGGGGCAGCACCCCTCCTCCAGCACGAGCCGTACCGCAGCGAGATCGAGGAGAGAGCTGGGATTCGGGTTGGGGGGATGTGGAACATAAATCACAGCATAAACGGGAATCACACTTTGGAAACAGGAGCGGCGTAACTGAATTAATCTCGTCCCAGCCCCACGGCTGTCTCTGCTCCCGGTCTCTGTGCAGCTATCTGCTGGGTGCTGAGTCAGACAAAATGCAGTGCAGCGGCTGTGGGTAGCAGAGTTAGTTCGTGGAGACTCTTCCCTCTTCCGCCCTCCCCGGGAGAGGGCAGGAGGAGTCCCCGAATGATTGCAGGATCACTCACTCGTGAGGCTGCAGTTTTATGAACTCTCAGAGTTTTCGAGTACTTAATGCACCTGAGTTCTTCCTGCTCAAGGGGATTTCTCATACAAACCTGCCCTGTTTGGGGGCCGGAGAGAGAGTCCAGCGGGCCACACGCTTGCCTTGCCTGTGGCTGACCCAGCTTCAGTGCTTGGCACCCGGATATGGTCCCCGGAGCCCCACCCGAGTGATCACTGAGCACAGAGCAAGGAGTACACCTAGAGCACAGCTGCTGTTTTGAGCCCCCAAACAAAAACAATAAAACAAAAAGTTTAAGAGAACTCCCTTTAAAAAATTAAGTTTGGAATTAGTGAATAAAACGTGGATTTGAATTTTCCCCAAATTTAAGCCACCGAGTTCCACTTCAGCATAAAATCTGCAAGAAATCTGGGGAAAGACTGGGTTGGAGTCTCTGTTGGAGTCTCTCCCGGTGCGTCCCCACCCGGGAGAGCTTGCTCGGACTCAGCCCCGAGGGCCCAGAGGGAGGCCCCGCACGCCGTTGGGAAGAAGCCATGGCTAAAAGCAGCTCCTGGAGGCTGGTCCTGACCCCATTGCTGGAGCCCCCGTGGGCATGGTGAGCCCAGTGCAGGCAGATGGGAGTGTTCTCACCGCAGGGACCTCGCTGGGTGTCGGGGGCCTGCAGATCCCCCATCTCCCACCCACACATCGTCAGGTCTGCCCAGGGTGCTGGTTGTGTGGTGCTGTGCTGGGTTCTAGTCCACTGATGCACCCTGAGCTGTAGACTCAGCACTCTCCCGGCTCTGTCTGTGAAGGAGTCCCAACCCCAGGGTTGCCTCAGTTTCAGTATTTGTGAGGGGGGTGTGTTCCACACTGGGGAATGCCCAAACTGCAGTGCAGTCTGGAGAAAGAAGCTCAAACGGGTCCGTTCTCACGGTTCTGGAGCCGGAAGCCGAGATCCAGGTGTCCGGGGTGGTTTCCGTGGGCCAGGCTGGGAGACGAGCACTGTCTCGCCGGGTCCTTGCCTTGCCCTGCGTAGGAGGGAGGAGGCACACTGGGCGGGGGTGGTGGCGCCTCTTGGGCCTGCATCACCCCAGGTTCCCTTCCTGAGCACGAGGGCTGTGGCTCCAGCATCTCCAGGGGTCTGGCCAAAGGCAGGCGCCCCCGGCTGGGAGCTGGTGACCTCCGCCTGTGCTGGATCCAGCCTGGGGTCAAAGTGGACAGAGGAGGCCAACGGCCACTTCCGCCTACGGAGACGCTGGTTGGGGCCACGTCGGGCTCTGGGTGGAGGAATGGTGCAGCCGCCTGGAGCTGGGGTTGCTGGGGCACCTGGGGGCTGCTTTGACCCTTCTGGACAGAAGGGACACCGGGTCCAGGGCTGGGTGTGGCCCGAGCCCTCTGAGGGAATGGAGCCCCTGCCCTTGTTCTATTTCTGGAAATCCAGAACAGTCTTGGGGGCCCCGGGGGTCTGTAGGTGAAGGGGCTGGGGTCACCGCCCTCTAGGCAGTGGGGGCTCCAAAGCTCTGGCCCTGGTGGGGCCTGTCCAGGCTGAGGCCTGCTGTTATCCACAGGTCAGGGCTCCTCCCTGGGGTGCGTCCGCCGTTCCTGCCCCCGCGAGACACTCGGGAATACAGGCCCTTCCATTCTGGCAGAACGGAAACGAAGGTGAGGAGATGGGGGAGAGAGGACAGAGACAGGGAGACAGGGAGACAGAGATACGGAGACAGGAAAACAGAGACAGGGAGACAGAGACAGGGAGACAGAGAGACAGGGAGACAGAGAGACAGGGAGACAGGGAGACAGAGAGACAGAGAGACAGGGAGACAGGAGACAGAGACAGGGAGACAGAGAGACAAGGGGACAGGGAGACAGAGACAGAGAGACAGGGAGTCAGGGAGACAGGGAGACAGGGAGACAGGGAGACAGAGAGATAAGGAGACAGGGAGACAGAGAGATAAGGAGACAGGGAGACAGGGAGACAGAGAGATAAGGAGACAGAGAGATAAGGAGACTGGGAGTCAGGGAGATAGGGAGACAGGGAGATAGAGAGACAGGGAGACAGGGAGACAGACAGATAAGGAGACAGAGATATAAGGAGACAGGGAGACAGAGAGACAGGGAGACAGGGAGACAGGGAAATAGGGGACAGAGAGACAGGGAGACAGGGAAAAGAGGAAGCAGAGCAGGGGCGAGCGGGAAGAAGAGAGGAGGAGACCAGGGAAGGTAGCTGGTGCCTCCTGACCTCGCTGTCCTGGGTCACGCCTGCCTGACTTGCCCGACTGTCCTCAGATTGATCACATCCTCCCTGACACTGCTCAGCTGCCCCAGGGCTGGGTATCTGACCCTCCCTGTCTCCTCCACAAGGCGACAGAGGGACGCAGCTGGATGTGCAAACACAAGCAGGGTGCAGCTGGCCGCAGGATCCAAACAGGCCACCAGAGGAACTGCAGTGCAGTGTCTGGGGCCCCCGCGGGCCTCTTCTGTGGCCTCTCCTGTGGCCTCTCAGTGGCCTCTCCCATGGCCTCTCCCGTGGCCTCTCAGTGTCCTTTCCCATGGCCTCTCCTGTGGCCTCTCCTGTGGCCTCTCCCATGGCCTCTCCTGTGGCCTCTCCCGTGGCCTCTCCCATGGCCTCTCCTGTGGCCTCTCCCATGGCCTCTCCCGTGGCCTCTCCTGTGGCCTCTCCCGTGGCCTCTCTCATGGCCTCTCCCATGGCCTCTCCCATGGCCTCTCCCGTGGCCTCTCCCATGGCCTCTCCTGTGGCCTCTCCCGTGGCCTCTCTTGTGGCTTCTCCCATGGCCTCTCCTGTGGCCTCTCCCATGGCTTCTCCCATGGCCTCTCCCATGGCCTCTCCTGTGGCCTCTCCCGTGGCCTCTCCCATGGCCTCTCCTGTGGCCTCTCCCGTGGCCTCTCCCATGGCCTCTCCCGTGGCCTCTCTTGTGGCTTCTCCCATGGCCTCTCCCGTGGCCTCTCCCATGGCTTCTCCCATGGCCTCTCCCATGGCCTCTCCCGTGGCCTCTCCTATGGCCTCTTCTATGGCCTCTCCTGTGGCCTCTCCCGTGGCCTCTCCCGTGGCCTCTCCTGTGGCCCCTCCCGTGACCTCTCTGTGGCCTCTCCCATGGCCTCTCCCGTGGCCTCTCCTGTGGCCTCTCCCGTGGCCTCTCCCGTGGCACGGCCTCTCTGACGTTTTCTGGCCACAGAAAGCCTGTGGCCGAGGCAAAGCTTTCCGAGGAGTCCCCGAGCCATGGTCCTGGGGCGAGTGTGGCCAGGGTCCCGGGGTGAGCCCCAGGCGAGCTTCTGTGGGCCGAGCACTTGCTTATGGGCACACCAGGCATCCCTGGAAGGGCAGAGGCTCGTCCTGGGGACCGGGAAACACATTCCAGCCCAGAGTACAGTCTCCATTCCCTCACCTGCCATGGAAGGCTCCTCCACCTCTGGGCCTCCTCGACTCCGAGTCCTCAAGGCATGCCCGTCACTGGCCTCTTCCCGAGGGGACTCCGCCAGCCTCAGGAGCAAGGGAGCACAGCCTGGGGGCAGTGAAGAGCAGCGCGCAAGGGGACCCAGGGCTGGCCTGGCCGGGGTTTCCGTGTAGGTGCCCAGACGGTGACATCCTGTGTCTGTCCCATGAGCACAGGGGGACAAACGGAGGAGACTGGGAAACTAGCAGGAGGCGGGGACGGCGCCTCCCAGGCCTAGGAAGTGCGCCCCCATCTTGGGGGTCCTTCAGCAGCAGGGCCAGGGGCAGGGAGGGGGCAGCAGAGAGCCCTGGGCTTCCTGTTGGAGGGAACTCATACCAGCCAGTGGACATCTGGAGTACAGACAGCCACCGGGGAGCCAGGGGGTTAAAATTCCAAGCAGCTTTAAAAAATCACCCCCCAAAATGAATAATCAAAGCCATTTTGGCCATTTGGTCATAAATAGAGCAGCTCAATAGCACGAGAAATCATGCCCACGGAGCAGGGAGACATAAAAGCTCTGAATTATGTATTAATATGTCATGTGGGAAGAAAAAGGGCTGGAGAAACAGGGTAGGAAATATAAATAAAGCCACATTAAAAGTGAACGTGTCTCATTGGGTCAGTTATGTCAAACGTAAAACAACAGAAAGCGCCATTTGGAAGCTAACAACATTTTTAATTCTGAGGCGGCCTTCTCCTACATAAGCTACGTCCAGGTGGGGCTGGAGCTGAGGACGGCCTTGGACATTCCTGCCCATGGTCCACCCCGCATGTTCTTTAAAGAATCGGGGCCTGAGAGATAGTAGTGGCTGGTGGCACTTGCTTCACGTGCAGAGAGGGTCCCCTGCGGCCTCCTACAGGTGAGCCCTGAATACAGAGCCAGGAGTGTCCCTGAGTATCGCCAAGTGTGCATCATATTCCCAACACCCCCAAAATGTGCAGGGCTAATGACCCTCTTCCTCTTGGCTCCCCAAGTAGCCTCCCCACCTTTGACTGGATCTCTATTACTGGAAGCTTTGGAAGACTGGGCTACATTCATATTCTTCTTTGGGGATTTACTTTTCCTTTCTTTGAAGTTAGGATCAGTTTTCTTCCCCCCACAATTAGTAGCAGCAAGAATTATGGTTCCCATAAAGACATGCATTTACAAAACTAGATGATTTCATGTCGATGAGGGTGTAAGAACCCATAGTGTAGGCTATGGTATTGTCTTTTCTGAAATAGGAAGCTTGCTTTTTAAATTAATTACCTTACTGGGGGGGACACACACAGAGGTTCTCGGGGCTTCCTCCTGACTCTGTGATCAGAGGTGACTCTTGGCCATGCTCTGGGATAAAACAGGGTGCAGGGGATTGAACCTGGGCTAGACATCTGTAAGGCAAATGCCCTACCCACTGTAGGATGATATTTTTTCCCCTATAGACTTAATTTTTTTTAAAAAAGTACCATTTATTTTGTTCTCATTCTTGCTGTTTGGTCATGCATTTGGATGGGTTGCCAAACCTTAAAACATTTGATTTCAAGGAGGAGAGGCCACATCTGGGAACATTGAGTTTTCTTGAAGAGGGGCATAAGATAAAGGGTCTAAGAACTCTAACCTGCACAGATAGGGATTTCTGAGTCCCCATGCCCAGGGCTCCTGGTCCAGAGCCTGGCCCTGCTCCCCCTCTCATGTCCACTAATGCTGAGGGTTGGGGAAAAGGGCTCTGAGGAAGGAGCATCTCTCCCTGCCCTGCTGGCTCTTCCCTCACTTGTCACGACTTCAGTTTCATTATTGGCTGTTTTGTGACACTGGAAATGATGAATCCGGTAAGCAGGGCTCCCATTGGCATGCCGCATCGTGTTCTAACTAGACCATCTTGTTCTCCCTGCAGCCTCACACAGTGACCAGCCTGAGAGTCACAGTGCCATCTCCGCTTCTGTGCATCTTGACTACTCTCCGAGCTTAGCTGGGCATAATCCTGGCGGAGACTTCCAAGAGCCCAGCGGGTGAGGTCACTGGGAGAGGTAACCTCAAGAAGATTATTTGCAGCCACTCTGGATTATTTCCACTCCCAGTTCAAAAGAAAGCACACTCATAGCTGGTATTTACCCTCTGCCAAATATAGTTTGGTAGGGTTAGTAATGGCCTGTTCAGCCGGGAGCAGCGGCACTGCCTGGCTTCACTTCAGTGGCAAACTCTTAAAACTGGCCGTACTCGTCGGTAAGCCAGCAGGCAACAGAATAAACATGGCGGCAGCATCAAAAGGCAAGACCCTCTTGTACTCTGGGTTCTTCTCCTACCTCATGTTCCTCAGGATGGTAGTGAATGGAGAGCTGGATTTCCACTGGTCCGTTTCAGTGCTACAGAGACTGAGAGAGTTTGATCAGGTCGTATGTGTTATGTTTTTCTCTTGCATTCCTAGTTTAACCATTTAGTTACTGGCAATCTGCACTTCTGCAGACCCAAGAAAGTCAACCACTCGAGTCTCAAATAGGGATGGACACAATCTATTCATTTTCAAACTCAGCACTCTAAAATGCTTTCTGTGGGAGGTGACTGCCGCGCCATTGAAGGAGGATCTGTTTGGGACTCAGACTGAGGTCTGAGTCTGCACTGTGGCTTAGGACTTTGCTGTAAGTCCCAACATTGGTTCACGCCTCATGGACTCAGTATTCTCCTTTGTGAAGTCAGATAATTAAACCCAGCTGGGCGATGGGAAAAACCACTATGCTCGTGGGTGATGAGATCAAATGTGGAAATAAACACGGGGTCCTCCTGTAAAATATGGCTCTGAAAGACTGTTAGCTGCAATTTTCTGTGGCATCACCAAGAAACACAGAACGTGAAGTCTGTGCTGAGGGTCCCAGAAGGTCTAGGTACTGCTTGAGGGCCTTGTTTGCATCGATTTCCACAGACTAACATCCATCAAGCCAGCAACACCTTGCTTCCTAGACAAACCCATTCCTCTACCTTTTCGTCTTTGTTTTGTTATTTTGCGTTACACTCAGCGGTGCTCAAGGAGCTAATCCTTTGCTCTCAGAGGTTGCTCTGGGGACCATACAGTATTACGAATCAAACCTGGGACTCCTGCATGCAGAACAGGTGTTCCAGCACCGTCTCTCCTGCCCAAAGTCTTACACCTTTATAAGAACTCTGCGTGCTAATATACACTCATTCACTATGGCAGCTAGCTAAATAGATGCTCCCACATATCTTTCTGCTGACACTGCAGGGTTTTAAGACAAATTCTGCTCTACCTGTCATACTACTTATCACTTTTATCAAAGAGGATGAATGGGAAGATAATTGAACTATTCTCTGAAGTCTTTCCTTGGATGGAGTTGTATAATTTAGACCTGATATCACTTCAGTGGGTTCTGTCAAGCTTACTTATTTTATAATGGCATTGCTAATGCAGGTGTGTGTGTGTGTGTGTGTGTGTGTGTGTGAGAGAGAGAGAGAGAGAGAGAGAGAGAGTTGCAGTTGGTCAGGTAGACCAAATAGATATTAGCTTGAGATGTGAATTCCTGGGTCTATGCTAACCCTCTCCAGTCAGGGCCAGACTCTCATCAAGCACCTTTTTTTTTTTTGGCATCAGAAGGTAACTGAGTGTTTTGAAATCAAGAAAAACTATGGATGATGAAGGCTAGCAATCATTGTGTCATTTCTGTGAAGCCACCTCGAAGAGGCAAACAATGCAAAATAAAATTTGTGAGCTCGTAACCAAAAAGCAAATGTTTCATCTGAAAGTTTTATTCACCCAAGAAATACACTGCAAGTTTCATTTAGCTGACTACAGAGAAAATGTAGTAAATAACTGAAGGAAAATTACTAAGAAATGCTTAAAGAAGGCTTAGGTTAGCTGCTCGGGGACCAGCAAAATAGCAATTAAGTTTATAGAATGAAGGGATTAGAAGGAACGTAAATGAAAAGTAGGAGGAAATGAACTTCGTTCTAATCTCCAAAAATGGCTTAAATAAAATGCTCATTATAGAATGGGTTTATGAGGCACGCGAAGCCGTGAGGATTAGGGTGCAAGGATTTAAAACCGGGAACCTACTTGTGTTGACGCTGACTCAACGCTGAGGCTGGGTCTCTTTCCGGGGGGGAGGGGGAGCGGGCTGGTGCCGCTGCAGCTTCTGAACCCACGTGCTTTGCGGTTCACCGGCATCAGCCAAGAACGCATCCCTGGGCTCGCCACCGGGTGAGATTCTGCATGCGCTCCTGCCCACGTCCCGTGCATATATGTATTTCTGAAATCCCCTTCATGCTAGAAGATCGCATCCAAGTCTGCAGGCTGCCAAGTGATTCCTGCAGGAGAGAGGGCTCAGTGTTGGAGGGGAGGGAGGGAAGAGTGAACGTTCTGCTCATCTCAACTCCAAGGCAGACCCGGAGCACCTGCTCCAGGAGCTGTCCCCAGCGCAGGCTGCCCAGCTGAAAGGGCCTGAAGCTTCACGGCCAACGGCCACTCCTGATCAAGAGGCGGGCTGCGCCCTTCTCAGAGAGGACCCACCGTGCGTGGGGGGTCTCGGGAGCGGAGCCCCGGGGGTCCTGGCTGAGGTGCCTCTGCACGCAGGCTGCTGCGAGGCTTTTCTCGGTGGTCTCTGGCTGCCCAGCCTGCAGCTGTTTGGGCCTCTTGGATATTTCATGGCTCTGGAGCCCTCTCTTTGCAGTGCTCACTCTCCACTCAGCAGCGCCTCTGCGGCCAAAACACTGGAGCCAAACATTCACCCGCTAGCAGGCCTCCAGTTCCCGGTCAGGGCAGCCTGCGGCTCCTGTCACCGGAAGCCTTCAGGGACAGGGCCTCAGAACTGGCCAGGGTTCTGCCCCGCAGCCAGATGACCTCACACCTGCAGGCACAGCTCGGCCAAGCAGGGCTGGGGCTGTGTGAACTCGACCGACCGGCCAAGACGCGAGTCCCCCTTCTCTGCGGCTCCCCAAAGGCTCCTCCGCGGGGAGGAGATGTGAGATCTCTGCACCAAACGGGCAGGAATATTCAGTCTCCAGCAGAAGCATTCTGAAACATGGCTACCCTGCAGCGCTCACCCGGTCTGTGACACCCGCAGGAAACGCTGCTCCTGAGTGTTTTGAAACCCCTTTGTGATGCCTTATCTCAGGTGGCTTATCTCTCAGGTTCAGATTCACCTGCCTCACCGGCTCGCTATGAAACATACTTAGGCACACGCTTAGGCACATGCTTAGGCGCATGCTTAGGCACACGCTTAGGCACACGCTTAGGCTCATGCTTAGGCACACGCTTAGGCTCATGCTTAGGCACATGCTTAGGCACACGCTTAGGCACACGCTTAGGCACACGCTTAGGCACATGCTTAGGTACACACTTAGGCACATGCTTAGGCACATGCTTAGGCACACACTTAGGCACACGCTTAGGCTCATGCTTAGGCTCATGCTTAGGCTCATGCTTAGGCACACACTTAGGCACACGCTTAGGCACATGCTTAGGCACACGCTTAGGCTCATGCTTAGGCTCATGCTTAGGCTCATGCTTAGGCACACACTTAGGCACACGCTTAGGCACATGCTTAGGCACACGCTTAGGCTCATGCTTAGGCTCATGCTTAGGCACATGCTTAGGCACATGCTTAGGCTCATCCTTAGGCACTGGAGCAGGGAGGATGGACAGTGTTGGAAAGAGAAGGCGGCAGTTACAGTGCCCGCCTTGCATGTGGCTGGCCCGGCGTCCATCCTGGCAGGCCCAAGGTTCTCTGAGCACCACCACTAATGACCCTCTGAGCCCAGAAGCAGGAGGGAGCCCTGACCACTTCAGGTAGGACCCCAAATAAACAAAACAAGCAAGAAAAAAATGAGAAATATTTTTTTTAGGCCCTGGTAGAGATTTCTTTTTTTTTTTTTAATTTTATTGAATCACCGTGAGATAGTTACAAGCTTTCATGTTTGGTTACAATCTCACAATGATCAAACACCCATCCCTCCCCCAGTGCACATTCCCCACCACCAATATCCCGGGTATACCCCACCTTTCCCACCCTCCCCCTGCCTCCATGGCAGACAATATGCCCCATACTCTCTCTCTACTTTGGGGCATTACAACACTGAGAGGTCATCATGTTTGGTCCATCCTCTGCTTTTGGCATGCAACTCCCATCCTGACTAATTCCTCCAGCCATTATTTTCTTAGTGATCCCTTCTCTATTCCACCTGCCTTCTTCCTTTAATGGAGAGAATTCATATTTTTCCCTGATTTAATATATTTTCTTAAGGTTAAGCACCTAAGTGGGCCAGGAGGTATGTTTTTGGAGATTTTTCAGGAAGCCTTTTCTCCCTTCTGATCTTATTTTTCCCCCAGTTCTTTCTTCTCAGTCACTTCATGGTGGGCAGGAGCTGGTGCCCTTCTTGCTTCGAAGGCAGTGCCCAGCCCTCCAGTGTCCTGCCCCTGCGTGCAAGTGCCGAGTCACCGGAGGAAACTCCAAAACATGGAGAAGGATGTGGAGGGAGGAGGATGTGGACTAAAGTGACCTGAGACAGCAGTGAGGGGGTCATAGACAATTAGGGGTGGGGTGGGGCTGGCTGGGGTGTGTTAGCACTGCCCACTGGAAATGATCACGTCCGCACCATTGTAACCATATCACTGCAAATGCGAAGAGTGAAAGAGAATGATGTGGAAGAAGTATGCCAGGTAGCCAGCTTCGTGCTTTTCTTCTCTAGTGTGAAAAGAGGCTTTGGGGACTACCTTTAGAGGAGAAACCAGAACAAAGGGAGAACGCAGGGGTGTGGGGTCTGCAGCAGAATCTACCGCTGTCGGGTACGTGATTTATGATGGCTCTTCCCGTTCCTGGCACAGAACCATGAGAACACGTGGGTTTCCCGAGTGATGAAAACTGTTAGTGTTTCGGCTTGTGTTAGTTAGGTGTTTCGGGTTGTGTTAGGGAGGCGACTCTGAGCCTCTCCTAAGGGGTGAGGTTGACTGTAGGAACCGCCACCTGACAGAGGTTGGAATTTTCAGTTCTTCGCCTGCCCCCTCTTCTGTAGAGGAGGAGGGGCTGGAGACTTCGTTTAATTGTCGGTGGGTTGGCTCACCACACCTCTCCAATGAAGCCTCCATAAACCCAGTGGCCGTCACTCCGAGACAGGCCCAGTCGGGCAGCCCCTGGCCACACATCCATAGGTCAGAGGCTCTGCAGCTCAGGAGCACACCCTGTGCCTTTCTCTGCCCCGGTGGGATTTGTGCCCTCTGCTACCTTTGTCATTAAACAACAGCTGGTGCGTTCATAACTCAGGCTTTCCTGAGTCGTGGAGCTGTTTTAGACACCGAACCAAAAGCGTGATGGGGGTTGGATACTTTTAACCTGTGACCAGAATCTTACCTCTGGGTCAGAAGCACCAGGGACACCTGGGTTTGCCACTGACATCTGGAGTGGATGCTGGTCCCCTGCGACTGAGCCTTCCCATGGACCGTGAGGCCACGTCCAGTGGCAGTGTCCAGCCTGGGTAGAACTGGAGGGCACCAAGCCAGTGTGTGAGGTTTCTTGCTGGTCCCTACTATGACGTTGGGATTGGTGTCAGGACACTTTCCCCTAGCCCCCTGATTAGTCCGCACTGTTTTTCCTGAAAGCGCTACTAAGTGATAACCTCTTACTTATTTAAACCCCTCGGACTTAAAACTATGAGCCACAACTGTCTTTTTAATTTTCTGTAAGCCGCATTAGGGAAAGGAAAAGGAAAAAACAGGTGCAGTTAATTTTAATGATCATTTTTACTTGACATAGCAAAATGTTATCATTGAAACCCTTCGCCTATATGAAGTGTTTATTACTGAGCTACTTAGAACTTGATTTTGTATAAAGTTCTCAAACTGTCGTGTGTATTTTATACTCGTGCTACATCTGGATTGAACCACTTGCATTTCAAATGCACAGTGGCCACTGGAGCTAGTGGCCACTGGAGCTAGTGGCCACTGGAGCTAGTGGCCACCATATTGGACCGGCACTTGGTCCACTGCATTCTGGACCAGAATCCTGCCTTCAGATAGACGATGTTGACATTGGACATTGTGGGTTTCCATGTCTTAGGACTTTGCCGGGAACACACTCGGCTCCTCTGCGGACAGTCTGAGAAGGGTGCCCTGTGCTACCACCCAGTCCCCCTGGCAGCCAACGAAACAGGCTCGTCCACTCATTCTACAAAGTTTATTTTCTCACGGCCTTCTTTGACTTCTCTTTCTCTTTCTCTCCTCCTTCCTTCTCTTGCCCTTCCCCCATCATCTTTCCCTTCCTTCTCCTTTTCTTCTTACCTCTCCCTTCTTTTTGTTTTGGCAGGGACATGTCTTTGGAGAAGCCCCACGTAAGGCATTGTTCTAGTTCCCCAAGAAAGCAAACAGCTCTGAGATCATCGATTTTCATTTTGCAGTTTGCCAGCAGTCTGTCTGTTACCTGAAAGAGTCACCCGAGGAGCAGGCATCTCTGATGAGGTTAGATGTGCTTCCCTATGAAAACCTTCCCCCTCCTGCTGTGAGTATTTGCTTTCTCTCCGTAGTCTTTACCCACTTAGAAGCCTCCTTGGATCTTTCCCGCTATCAGACAAGACAGTGCTGCAGATCCGTCCGTAGGTGTGATTTCCTCCCCAGAAGAACTCCATTACCGTGGCTTCCGGCACTTCACTACCAATTAGCGGGGCTGCGTGAACTTTTTGTAGTGTTTCCTCTCGGCTTGTTGCTCTCATTTATCAGCATCACTTAAGTTACTGTTCTGCACTAAATTCTTTCTGATTTCATTTCATACATGTCTCCATAATTTCATTCCCGTCGATGAGTGTTGCCGTGTGCTAACTCGTGATCCTCCCAAAGCAGAGAACACTGGAGCTGTCATTAACCCGTCAGGGAGTGTTTATTTCTCAGTCCTAACGATGGCCAGAGAGAGAGAGAGAGAGAGGGTGTCTCCACGCTTTCGCAGGTTTACGTGCTGGGCACAGGCCCTGGGACATGTTCCTCAATGGTGCCCATGAGCCTCAGAGCGAGGGGCAGGTGCTTGGAGAAAGCGGTTTCCACGTGCTCTGCGAGAGCTCTGGGATGTTGCCTGCTCCAGGGGGCCCGGAAGCTGCTGGTGGCCAGCGCCCACATTGGTGTAGCTCACCGCTCTGCGTCTCTTCTTCCAGGGCAGCGGCTGGAGTGTCACCAACCTCCTGGCCGGCCTTTGTGTGGAGAGTTGTCAGGAGAGTTACCATCATAACCCCTTTCCCTTCCCGACACGCCTTGGCTTAGGGCTCTGAGGACAAAAAGACTTTGTCGTATCATCCCGCTTGCCCCAACCCATGCCCCTGGACAAACACTTACTCGGAATCAGGCAAACAGCCTCATGTCAAATCAAAACTTGCCGAAAACTTCAGGAGATTTGATGAATCACAGCTCCAAAGAGGACATACAAATGTACCCCACGCACTCAAAAAAGTGCTCATTCTCACTGATCATCCATAAAATTCAAATTAAGGCCACCGTAAGCTACCACATCGCACACGTGTGAGAATGGCTTCCATCACAAGCTGCTATGACAAGTGTTGTTGGGTGCAGAGCAAAGGGACCCCTGTGCTTTGCTGGGGGAGTATGAATTGGTGCAGCCATTCTGGAAACTGTCGTGGAGCTGCCTTGAAAGGAAGGGCAGAGGTGCCATAGGTTCTATTAATTCCTATTCTGGGATCTGTCCCAATACACAGTCATGAACACAGGAAGATATTCTCACCCCGATGTTGATTGCAATGTTAGTGCTGTTACAATCACTGACAGACGGAAGCGACCCAAGTGTCAGCTGATAGATGATTGGATAGAGGGTGTGATGCACTTAGTACATGTGGAATATTATTCAGCTACACACATGCAAAGTCTTGTCATTTGCAATAAAATAGAAGGAGCTCAAGAGTGTTATGTGGCGTGAAATATAAGTGTGAAATAATAAAGATAAAACTGATGGTGAACAAGAAAAAATAAAAAGACATGCCAGTGGCCTGTGGGGAGCTGGGTGGGAGGGGGAAGTTGTGAGAGGGGGTGTTTGAAAGGTGTGTCAAAGGGCACTTTGCACCGGGTCGGGTCAGCGATGCCCAAGTGTCCTGGTGCTCTGCTGAGGTGCTGCCAGCATAGTCCCCTCTTTCCACAGGAGCCGACCACACCCGCAGAGCTGCCTCCCAGATGCCACTGAACCGAAACTCGGCTCCGTGGGAAGGGTCCGCTGAATGTCCGACTTTGGGTGGGGAGGGGACACAACAAGGACCTGAACAGCAACAGTGAAACCTGCCCCAAGGAAATTCAGAAACAAGCGGGGGCAGATGGTGGCCTAGGAGTGGGGGCAGAGACCCCTCCTCTTCCATGGCTTTGAGAGAGAAGGGAAGAAAGAAGAGAGGAGGAGGAAGATGGTCCGGAAGGAGGGTAAGGGGCATGCAGACAAACAGTCTCTGAGGAGGGTCCCAGAAGGAGAAGACTCAGAAACATAATGGACCCAGCCCTGACTTGTGTGACCAACTTCTTCCAAGGGTGTTAGGGGCGGGGGCGTTCACCTGGGACTTCTGTCCGCACAACGCTGGTTAGCCTGTCTCCTGGCTGCTTCTCTAGGGCAGCCTGAGGCCAGGGCTGTTCAACCCCCCTTGGCATATCAATGTCCAGGTGCCATGTTGCAGGACACACGAGCTCCAAGGAGCTCTGGAGCCAGAAGTCTCCGAGAGGACCACCTGGCAGTTCCTCTCTTGTTCTCGGTGCACCCGAGTCCCCAGTCTGGGTTGTACAGTTGTCGGAACCAAGGGGAGGTAAAATAGCAGGCACGGCATCCCTGGGGGATGTAGACCCCAATCCCACATAGGACCCATTCCCAGGCTCTCAATACAAACTCATCCTTACAAATTAACTTCCTCACCATATGCCTCGGAAGTGAGGGGATCTATGGGCAAGGAAAGGTGGGTGCATGGGAAGAAGCTCAGGGCACTGGGGAGCGACTCAGGGTGTCTGAGGGTCCCACAGACCAGGAAAGGCCACCAGGGCCTGTGCTCCACCACACTCAGGAGAATGAGAATGCCGCATGTTTGTCTGGATGCAGAGTCACTGCACTGCCAAGGAGGGAGGCTAGGACCCATCCGATCCGTGATGGTGTGACTTGTGAAGCCGAAAATCAAATGTCACTTGGGAGAGGTGTGGAAGGATACTCCCCGGAAGGCCTCCAGATCGTGTCAACTGCTTCAGATTTGGAACTTCTGGGTAATTCTCACACACACAGGCCTGCACATTTAAAGTCACCATTGCTATAAAAACAATCTCCCCAGGAAGCATCTCTGCCTTGGAAAAGAAACAAAGGGTGTAGTTTCTTCACATAATCCTTACCTTCTGCAATTTTCTTGTTGGTGGTTTCCTCTATAAGAAAACAAAATGACAGGCTATCGTATTTAACCTTCCCACCATGAGTAATTCTGGAGCTGGTATTTTGGCATCCACCTCTCTAAGTTACTTTATTTCTGGAATGAAATACGGTGCAAAGTTCAGCTCCATGTAAATGAAACTGGAAGTACTTAGTTTTTTTGTGTATGAAACAGGACATGTTTCACCACTAAAGTTGGAAATACAGAGGACTTAGGGGTTTTGTGGTTGCTTTGGTCTTATTTTAAGTAAACACAGCCCACATTTCATTTGATGAATTTGTTTTCCATTTTTTTTAAGTGAAAACAATTACTTGAGTAAAAGATGGATCATTTTTTACTATGTATTCTTGATTCTGCTAATAAAGTAGAGTGAATTTTCTCAAACGGAATTCATCAGCTAACATTTTACAGGATGGAAGCTGATCCCTCTCCTCTCAAGGAAATTCCACTTTAGGAAAATAGGGCAGAGTGAAAATTGAAGGCTATAAATTCTTCCTAAGTTGTAGCAAATGCATAGGTAGAGAGGAAATGGACATATCTTGAGGCTAAAATTGGCAAGGCAGATCTGGTGAACTTCTTGGGGCATTTTTTGAAGACACTTATAAATTAACGGTTTGAGGCTCTTCCTGTTCCTGGAGCTAGTATACCACCTGGCTATACTAGCACACGACGGGGACGAATGGAGATGTTACTGGTGCCCGCTCAAGCAAATCAAAGATCAATTGGATGACAAGTGACAAGTAATTGATAAGTTATTGCTCTTTGGGGATTTGAAGAACACATGATTACGTAGTTTTCTTTTTTTGGTGTGTGTTTGGAGTGATTTCTTTCAAGACAGAAGGTCTACATGGAGAGCTTCCCTCCCCGCAGTTAACTCTCTGTGTTTAAGCTGGTTTTAATCTTCCCTGCAGTGAACATGAAAACCACGGAAAGGGGTGAATTTACATAATGCTTCTCTTTTGTCCTTTCCCTGCATGGGACCCTTGGTCCCTACTGCCCTTGGCTTCACCTACAGAGGCCTGAGAGACTTTGGTCCTGTGCATTTCAGAAATAAAGGGGTTTTGCAAAGTCTACATCCCCCATCATAATACCTCCCCGCCTCTGTGCTCACTCACTCACTGTCTGCACCCTAGAATACCAGTCAGAGGGAAACGGAGAGGCTGTCTGAAAACATCTTGTGTGGAATGAGCACGTGGGTGATGCCAATTACAAAGGTGCTGTGGGATTGGGCTGGTCTGAGCATGGAGGACTCTGGCGTGTCCAAGAGGCCCAGCTGGCACCCCTTGGGGCTTAGTCTTGGGCCTGTGCCTATTTGGAGTCTCTGTGCCATGTGTCCCAAGTGGAGGCTAGGTCACCACCTATGGACTGCCATCCTTCGGCTAGCACCCATGCCCTCTCAGAGCTAGCTTGCTTTCTCCCAGGGCTGCTGGCTCTGCAGGCATGGAATCTAAGTGGACTCATTCAAACTGGAGTTCCAGTGACCACAGGGACAGGAAACAGGCCAGGTGTGAGGGGCTGCTGAGGTATCCGCCTCCTCTAAGGACATTCTGCCAAGGAAGTGTTCCTAAAGGGGGAGGATGCGAGTCTGGGGGCTGTGTAGTCTCAGGGCCAGGTTAAAGCCTATATTCCTCTTTCCTCTAGCTCTGAGCTTCACCCTAATGCAAACTGTATGTCTATAGTACAGACATGCATACATCTGTCTTAAGTTAACATACATGATATGCATGCTTTTTTTTTTTTTAACTTATAAAATAAGCTTTTATTTATGAGTTCTTAGAAGTTACTTTTTTTTTTTTTTTCATAATTTATTTATTTTTAATTAGAGAATCACCGTGAGGGTACAGTTACAGATTTATACACTTCTGTGCTCACACTTCCCTCATACAAAGTTTGGGAACCCATCCCTTCACCAGTGCCCATTCTCCACCACCCGTAAACCCAGTGTCCCTCCCACCCTCCCCAATCCCATCTCCCCCCCACCCCACCCTGCCACTGTGGCAAGGCATTCCCTTCTGCTTTCTCTCTCTAATTAGCTGTTGTGGTTTGCAACAAAGGTGTTGAGTGGCCGCTGTGCTCAGTCTCTAGCCCTCATTCAGCCCGCAACTCCCTTCCCCCACATGGCCTTCGACTGCAATGTAGTTGGTGATCGCTTCTCTGAGTTGACCTTTCCCCGGAACGTGAGGCCAGCCTCGAAGCCGTGGAGTCAACCTCCTGGTACTTATTTCTACAGTTCTTGGGTGTTAGTCTCCCACTCTGTTATTCTATATACCATAGATGAGTGCAATCTTTCTATGTCTGTCTCTCTCTTTCTGACTCATTTCACTCAGCATGAAACTTTTCATGCCCATCCACTTAACTACAAAATTCTTGACCTCCTTTTTTCTAACAGCTGCATAGTATTCCATTGTATAGATGTACCAAAGTTTCCTCAACCAGTCATCCATTCTGGGGCATTCGGGTTTTTTCCAGATTCTGGCTATTGTAAACAGTGCTGCGATGAACATACATGTGCAGATGTTGTTTCGATTGTACTTTTTTGATTCTCTGGGATATATTCCCAGCAGTGGTATTGCTGGGTCAAATGGGAATTCAATATCTAATTTTTTGAGAGTCGTCCAAATTGTTTTCCAGAAGGGCTGAACCAGTCGGCATTCCCACCAGCAGTGAAGAAGGGTCCCTTTCTCCCCACATCCTCTCCAACAGCGGTTGCTTTTGTTCTTTTGGATGTGTGCTAGTCTCTGTGGTGTGAGGTGGTATCTCAAAGTTGTTTTGATCTGCGTCTCTCTGATGATTAGTGATGCAGAGCACTTTTTCATGTGCCTTTTGGCCATTCGTATTTCTTCCTTGGTAAAGTTTCTGTTCATTTCTTGGCCCCATTTTTTGATGGGGTTGGATGTTTTCTTCTTGTAGAGTTCAACCAGTGCTTTATATACCATTGATATCAAACCCTTATCTGATGGGTATTGTGTAAATATCCTTTCCCATTCTGTGGATAGTCTTTGGATTCTGGTCACTGTATCTCTTGCGGTGCAGAAGCTTTTTAGTTTAATGTAGTCCCATTTGTTGATCTCTGTTTTTACTAGATTGCTTAGTTCCGTGTCACCTTTGAAGATACCTTTATCTTCAATATCGTGGAGGGTTTCGCCGACCTTGTCTTCAATGTACCTTATGGTTTGTGGTCTAATGTTGAGGTCTTTAATCCATTTTGATCTGACTTTTGTGCATGGTGTCAGGTCAAGGTCTAAACCCATTTTTTTGCATGTGGTTGTCCAGTTGTGCCAGCACCATTTGTTAAAGAGGCTTTCCTTGCTCCACTTCACATCTCTTGCTCCCTTATCAAAGATTAGATGGTCATACATTTGGGGTTGTGTGTAGGGATATTCCACCCTGTTCCATTGGTCTACGGCTCTGCCTTTGTTCCAGTACCATGCTGTTTTAATTGTTACTGCTTTGTAGTAAAGTTTGAGGTTGGGGATGGTGATGCCTCCCATCATCTTTTTCCCAAGAATTGTTTTAGCTATCCTTGGACGTTTGTTATTCCATATGAATTTTAGGATTGCTTGATCCATTTCTTTGAAGAATGTCATGGGTATATTTATAGGGATCGGATATGCATGCTTTTTAAATGATAAATATTTCTATCTATCACTATCACTATCACTATCACTATCACTATCACTATCACTATCACTATCACTATCACTATCATCCTGTTGATCCTTGATTTGCTTGAGTGTGCCCAGT
Organism: Sorex araneus; assembly: GCF_027595985.1. Lineage (NCBI taxonomy): Eukaryota > Metazoa > Chordata > Mammalia > Eulipotyphla > Soricidae > Sorex > Sorex araneus. The sequence continues at coordinate 188,334,409 of NC_073305.1, forward strand.
AACATTAGTCCTAGCCCTGAGATTTTAGCAACCTCTCTTTACTTGTCCTTCCCAACGGTGCCATATTTGAGGCTCTTTCAGGGTCAGGGGAATGAGACCCATCATTGTTACTGTATTTGGCATATGAATATGCCACGGGGAACTTGCCAGACAATCCTGTGCGGGCAGGAAAATTCTCAGTAGCTTGCCAGGACCCCTGAGAGGGAGAACTAGGCTATAAGAACTAGGCTTCTGGGAGCTTGGTTTTATAATCTCTGGATGTTGGCCATTGATGGGATTACATGGCACCAGGGGCAGTTTCTGGGTGTGACTGCCAAGCTACTGGAAAATGGGGGGTCTGGGGGGAAGAGGCCCAGTCCCGATCTGAGCAGGCCTGGAGATCTCAGCCCCGGGTCCCACACACCTGGGTTCCTCTGCTGGTTCCTTCATGCACAGGCTCATCCAAACGTGTGGACAGGGGCCTTGAGCATGGCTGTGGCTAGATTCTGGAGGTCTTCGGCTGCCAGGGCTCTGCTCTGGGTGGGGAGGGAAACTCAACCCACCCTCTTCCGAGAGGCCCTGGTGAAGACAGCCAGGCACTGTGGCAAGAGACTGCCATCCAGTCTCTTGATGGGCTGGAGCGATAGCACAGCGGGTAGGGAGTTTGCCTTGCACACGGCCGACCTGGGTTTGATTCCTCCATCCCTCTCAGAGAGCCCGGCAAGCTACCAGGAGGATCCGGTCCGCATGGCAGAGCCTGGCAAGCTCCCTGTGGCGTATTTGATATGCCAAAAACAGTAACAAAAAGTCTCACAATTTCTATTTAATGTAAATAAAATATTTGTTAATGACCTTTGGGTGGATTTTCAGCCACTTTATCCAAAAAGGATTAAGTCATTCAGATGACATAATTTTTAAATTTAAATTTAATTTTGTCACAATTTTTGTTATCGTTATCACATCATTTGTGTGGTCTTACAGGGTTCATACAATCAATATGAAGCCTGTTAGTCTGTCTTCAAGAGCTTGAAGTCTAAGCTCTAGGGGCCATCTCACCATGAATCCAAGCTGGCTCTCCCAGAAGTTGTTTGGCCATGCAGACCTCATGATTCTGTTCTCCATGTGCATCCTGCTGTCTCCACTGACGGCCTTCTGCAAGCTTTATGTGCATAGAGCTCTTATTGGTCTGAAGGAACACGCTGTGACTATGTCTTAGAGTTAGCAACTTCCCAGCATTTCACTTCACTGTGGGAGAATGGGTGGCAGTGATAACATTTTATTCTTGGAGACTTCAACACTTCATGAAATTTTGCTCATAATAGCAAGATTTCTTTCTACCGTGTAAAGTATGTGGGATTGAAGGAGGCAAGTCACAGGGTGTCAAACAATGAAGGAACACGTTTCACAGGCCAGGACCACAGTGCCATGACTCTGGCAGGACAATCTCCGTGGGCTTCCGTTTCCCCCTGTGAAGGGGGTACGGATGCTAAGGCGTGACTGCAGGGTGAGTGAGGGAACTCGTGGAACTCTGAGGTCTGTCAGCAGCCAAGCATCCCGCATGAGCTTCTCACAGACGCCAACCACGAGTCTGATAGAACTAGACAAGCCTTGGGAACTTAACTCATGGGACTGGCTCTTCAACTTATAAAATGTCTCATTAACCACATCTTCTTTTCATGTCATTGTCCTAATCAATCATTTTTAGCTGGCATGGAACTGTTTATCTAGATGTTTGTCAACTTCTAGCTGGGAAGACATCGTATTTTGATGTGTCAGTGTCTACAATACAAACACAACGTGCAAAGGAAAGAGTGACAGTTTCTTTGAGTGTCTGTCCTTTCCTTTTCTGGATTTTGGATCCAGTCATGTGAACAGTTAGGTCTCCGATATTGTGAGTAGGTGTTTACATGTCCATGCGCAGTGTATATGTGTGCCTATATGCTTGCAGAGGTGTGTGTGTTTGTGTATGTGTGTGTATTATCATAATAGTTTATGGTTCTGAAGCTTATGATTTCCCCCAAATGACATAATAAGGGAGTTTATAAAAAATAGTTTGCATGTAGGCATATGTGAGTGTTTTATTTCAATGAAATTCACCATGAAAATACTATGCATCTAGAATATTCTGTCTTTGCTAGCAGTAGATATATAGTGCCGGGAATTTGGCCCACTTTCACTACCAGTTAAGAAAATTTTAGTGCACAATTGCCTCATCATTAGGGGTATGAATTTCAATTTAAAGATCTGCCAGCTTCCAAAAACCTATCTATAAAAAACATAGACTCTATAACTCAAACATGGGCAAGAAAAAGGATTTTTCTTTTCTTTATTTTGTGTGTATGCCCATGAGACCATACTTTCTACTTTGATAAGTCACAGAAATCATTAAAATGGAACAAAAAATGTTGTAATGGATGTCAAATTATAATTTTTAAATAAAGTCACCACATTATGAATTTGAGTAATAGTTATAGAGAAGAAATGATATTGGCTTATAGTCAGAAGTCTATGTTTAAAAAGATACTAATTGTGTATTTACTAGAAAGATGCCTACTGTATTTGAGAATCCTTAGAGTTGTCCTATTGAAATAAACTCTATCTCGAATGCAGTTAAAAGAGTCAGAGTTAACAGTTCACACAGGACCCTTTAACTTATAATGGGTTTAACCAGATTTCTAGGACAGTAATATGTTAGCAAGGGTGCTGGTGATGGCAATATTAAGTACTATAAACTTCTTGGGCACATTGTTACTACGCTGATCACTATACTTTGAAAAGTAGATATTATTTTTAAGAGAACAGGATGTTGGTGTTATAAGACCAGTGTTAGATTTGAACTCAGGACTATAACTGACTTCCAAGCCTTAATTCCATTCGTAAAAGTTATTTCAAAAGTGATTTTTCAGCAACGTGAGGTACATTTATTTTTCCTTGCACTGTTGCTAGGGTCACTGCCAACACAAATAATCATTTTCATGTTGCAGAATAAAGGCTGATACCTTCTCATTATCCACAGGGTCTTCAATTTCTTCTAGAATCAAAGACTGCCGTAAGATGAAAACAAATGTGTGATTCATACACATGAAAAGAAGGGATTGGGTTCATAAATAACACCCTCAGAAAATTAAAGATAAAAGGGGGAGTAGCATCACACCCAAGATCCGAGAAATAGAACTTTTGTAAAAGACACCAGGGAACCAGTTGGTGCCCAGCCAGCAGAGTGGGGGCTCCTTTCTAGGTCCTCTGCTCCCCTCTCTGCACCAGCACGGTCCTTTTCTCTCTTGGTGCCTCTGGACGCAGAATCTCCTCTCATTGCTCTGTGATCGCCTCCATCTCTCATTTTCCTGGGCATCATTCCCATCGCCTGAAGAACTCCCCCTGTCCGCTGTTGTTCCCCAAGTCTTCCCAGCCCTTTCTCCCCTTATCCTTTCCTGGATGAGGAATCAACGAGTCTATGTATGTAAAATGTTTTTCTCTCTGTGCTCAGAGAATCTTCCCTGTGCATCTCATCTCAGTTTTCCCACTCCCCTGACTGGTTTCTCCTCTACAAAACCAAGGTTTGTGTCTGTCTCCCGACTCTGGGATACACAGCCCACAGTCACTTAACAACGATTTCTTCGAAGTTTGCTTAAGGCATATGCAGTTAAGAAGTGTTGCAGGACATCGGTGCTTATGATATATTGTTAGCACCTCTCCATTTTTGACACCTTAAAGGAGCAAAGTTGTGACACTTAGATCATGGGTTAAGGAAGCGGCAAGCACAGTGATACTTTCTGGGGACTGTGCTGAAGCCCACCACGTAGTCAGCCTTTCAGGGACTGTGCTGAAGCCCACCACGTAGTCAGCCTTTATTTCCTTTTTATATACCACTGATATTTCCTCCTTCTCTCCAGAAGAAAACCATTTAGATGATTCCCTCAGAACCTTCATTTCCATTTTATGTCCATTACCAATAAACTCTGAGGGACACACCCAAAGAAGGAAGTGAAATAGAAGAATCACTTGTCATATTCTTTTTAGCAACTTGGACATATTGGTTGCTAAATCATAGACTGTTCCAGGTTTCACTAGAGAATATAATGTCTTGTATCCTTAAAAAGCAAAGTAATCAGTGTGTAAAGGAAAAGACTATCAGTTTTTTTTGCACCACTCTTTCAATTCCTATTGCCTTGCAAGATAAATGAAATTTCCCAGGCTTCAGGAAACACTTCCAGGGCTAGAGTTTTTCTTTTCTGCTCCTCTTTGCCGCCCCCCCTGGCTAGAGTCAATGCATGTCCCCGAGAGTGTCTCTCACTTGGAACTCCGCCTTCAGACACACTCATCACTCAGCATCCCTCCTGGCAGCTCGGGTCAGCTGTGGAAGTGGGGCTGAGCCCGAGATTTCTGCACATCCCTTCACATCCCCGAGCTCTGAGGACAGTGGCCTGGAACACGTCCTCCCAAGGTCTAGTCCGAAGGCGTCACTGCAGGCATGGCTGTCCTGGCTGGAATGCATTTTCTGTTCACTTCTCCTCCAATCTTTTGTTTTCTAAAACTGTGGGCAAATCTGGAACTGACTCCCAGAGTGCAACTTTGAAGTTAATTAATTTGCTGTGCGTTTGGTGCTAGTAAGGCACTAGCAAATGAGAATCAGAGGTCACTCCCGTGCTGAAGGCAGGGGCTTGATAGGTGCCAAGCCCCAGCAAACGCTCCTGGAATCTTGACAGGTGTGATGGCTTGTGGCTGGCTTTCTGTGCCCACAGACGTGCTCTGCAGCCTTGGGTGTCACCGGGACCTGCAGCAGCAGGTATCAAGGGTCAGGATGAATTGTCAGGAGAACTGCATGCGCACTGGCTCTGAATGAGATTTGCTCTCTTTGGTAGAATGAACTTTTGTAACATGAGCCATGTAAAGTTCAAAACTAGTACATTCACTTATGAATGTAACGTGCCATTTCAATGCATTGTCAATAAGTTTCGATGAGCTATTTCCACTTATTTATTTTTTAATTGGACTGGAGCAATAGCACAGGGGCTGAAGTGATAGCAAAGCAGTAGGGCATTTGCCTTGCACACGGCTGACCTGGGTTTGATTTTTCCGCCCCTCTCGGAGAGCCCGGCAAGCTACCGAGAGTATCCCACATGCACGGCAGAGCCTGGCAAGCTACCCATGAGTATTCAATATGCCAAAAACAGTAACAACAAGTCTCACAATGGAGACGTTGCTGGTGCCTGCTCGAGCAAATTGATGAGAAAGTGCTATTTTTAAATTGAATCACAGTGATAGACATATTTACAAAGTTCTCTGTGATTGGATTTCAGCCACGTGATGTTCCAACACCCTATGTCTGACTGGTGAGGACCTTTCCAGACATCTTGCGCTGAATGTACCTCTCCTGTGGACTCTCCGGGAGCTGTGTGAATTAGCTTTGCTGCGTAAAACCCACCATACAACCCAGTGTCTTGAATCCCCAAGCCTGTAGCTCACGATCAGGCTTTGGGATGGTTTATCTGGTGCAGGAGGCTTCCCTTCTGCACTCCGCGTTTCCTTCTGCGCTGGGCTCGGTCCAGGGTGGCCCGTCTAGGATGGTTTCAGCCGAGTGAGCACAGCTCTTTTGGGACTGTCCCTTCTCGGGCAGAGCTGGCCATCATGGTGCAGAGCAGCTTTGTGGGTGGGGATTGCCGTGTGGGGGTCTGAAGCTGGAGTTCAGGCTGCAGGACTACCACATCTGCCTCATTTCTTGGCCAAGTCAAGGCCAGTCTCTGTGTCTGGGGAGGGGCTTATGCTTTTCTTCCCAGGGCTGTGAAGTCCCACTACCAGGGCGAAGGTACAAAGATGCACTGTCAGCTATGCAGCCCCTCCAAAGGCGCGTCTCCCATCCAGCGTGTCTTGCCCGCAGGGGCAGAGATATGCATGGGTGGAGTGAGGACCAAGAGATGAGGAAACTAACTGGGCATAAAGGAAATGGAACCTGGTGAAGGAGTGAGGCCAAGGGGGCCCCTGGAAGGAAAGCAGTGTAAGCTCTCCTGGGTATGGGAAAGCTAACCTTGGGCCTTATCTGACCTGAGGCCACCTGTCCAAACAGGAGCAGCAGGAGGAGAGAGGTTCTCAGGAAGAGGTAGCACTGGAGCACTGTTGTCCTGTTGCTCATCCATTTACTCAAGTGGGCACCAGTAACATCTCCATTGTGAGACTTGTTGTTACTGTTTTTGGCATATCGAATACACCCCGGGTAGCTTGCCAGGCTCTGCCATGTGGGCGGGATATTCTCGGTAGCTTACTGGGCTCTCCAAGAGGGACGGAGGAATCAAACCCAGCTTGGCCTCGTGCAAGACAAACACCCTACCCGCTGTACTATCGCTCCAGTCTAATTTTTTTTCTTTTTGGGTCACATCCGGTGATGCACAGGGATTATTCCTGGCTTTGTACCCAGGAATTACTCCTGGTGGTGCTGGGGGACCATATGGGATGCTGGGAATTGAACCTGGGTTGGCTGCGTGCAAGGCCAACACCCTACCCCCTGTGCTATCGCTCCAGCCATAGCCGGCACACCTGAAGAAGGGATTTGGGGCTGGAGAGAGAGCTCAGAGTGCTGAGTGTGTCATCCACATGGAAGATCTGGGCTCTGTCCCCAGCATCACACAGTCCCCTGAGAGCAACGTCTAAGCACAGAACCTGAAGCAGTCCTTGAGCACTGCTGGTGTGGCCCAAAAATTTTAAAAAAGAAGGGATTTCGGTAATAAATTAAAAGTTTGTGGGGCTGGAGCGATAGCATAGCGGGTAGGGTGTTTGCTTTGCATGCGGCCAACCCGGGTTCGATTCCCAGCATCTCATATGGTCAAACTAGAAAATGAAATTATTCCTGAGCACTGCCAGGAGTAATTCCTGAGTGCAGAGCCAGGAGTAACCCCTGTACATCGCTGGGTGTGACCCAAAAAGCAAAAAAAAAAAAGAAATTAAAATTTTGAGCATGAGATATTACTAAGTACCTAAAAAGGTAGGTGATGAACAAATTTTTAAAAAGTGTTAATTTGTATAAAATGAAAATGTGTAGGAAGTAAAAATCAATCACATATTAATTATTCTGGTAAATTGCTTAGCTGGGTCTTCAAGAAAATAAAAAACACAGTCTGAATTTGTGACAATAGCATATTTCCTTAGAGTAAATGCCTATAGCAAGATTGATTTTAAGATATCAAACCTAAGGCAGATTTGACAAGATGAATATCCAGTTGACTTTCATGAGATGGTAAAATCTTGGTTCAACAAATGGGGACACACTGCCAGAGATGTGATGCTTGGATGTTGTATGAGTGAAAACCATTGTTAACTGGTTTCATGAGCCTAAAATCACAAAACATCAAACTGAGAAAAAATATGTGCAAGTGATAGATAAACATTTATACATATGTATGAACATACACACAGGCACACTCACACAACAAACTAGAACCAAGACTGCAGGGGAGGAATGCAATATAAAATTCTTGCATTAAACATAAAGTGGAATAATATCATCTGAAGACGACTGTAGTTACACACGGAAGCTAACTCTAGAACAACCAATCCATTGCAAAGCAAGTGGCAGCTACAGCACTAACAGAGACATAAAATGCAATCAAAAGACAGCAAGCCTTGTTGCTTTTATAGATGTGTCTTCATCCATCAAGAAGCAGACAAATCCTGAAAAGATGAGAGACCAAATTTATAACATACCTAGTAGTAGAGATTGATACTTCTACCAGACCCCCAGTTGTAGGTAAATTGGTAAAAACTAGAAAATGAAATGTTTATATGCCCAATGGATAAGCACTTCTAGTATACATCACTAGGAAGAGTTTATAGGTGTTCCCAAGAAAATGTGCTGCATCGTGATTATAGTGGTGAGCCCCTGAAGGCAGCCCGGTGTGCACCCACATAATTCTGATATAGACAGTGAAGATAGCAGTATGCAGAATTAAACACAGATATTAACAGTTACCTGCATCAACATAGAGAAAATTCATAAAAATAACACCAATAAAAAATGAGCTGTGGTAGGACATGTCCTACTTGTAAATCTTAGAATATGTAAATGCTCTGTCGTTTATGAGCATGTACAACACATGGGTGGTTGCAGCAGTTGCAATATTGAATATACATATGGAATAAACAAACCTAGGAGTCAGAATATTTGCTAGTTCTTCAGAGGGAGAAAGAGAAATTGTTTAGAGGGGATATTTAAAGAAAGATCCCATTCTAATTGCAGTATTTTATTATCTGGAAAGAAATCTGAAGCTAGTACAAACATGATCTGTTGTAATGGTATAGTATTGTGTACTTGAGTTTGTTGCAGTGCATCTACATGCGTTAAACAACTTTAGTATCTTCTCACAAAACCCATCTTGGAAATGTTAGATAGCTCCTCCATCTCAGACGCCATCCCCCTGAGCAAGCATGCACGGCCAGCATGTTCCTCCCTTTGGGAAGAATAGCTGTATGCCAAGAATGGTAACCCGAGTGCAGCTCCGGTTCATGATGCCAGGGGAACCTGGCACAGCAATCAGATGCTGATGTCACCCACGGAGAACCAGAGTCAAGACAAAGCCTTGAGATAGGGATTAAAGGCCGAAAGCTTATTCTAGACCTTTTAGCACATTCTACATGGATGCAGCAAGTTTTCCAGATCATCACTGACTTTTACTTTCCCTCCCTCCCTCCCTCCCTCCCTCCCTCCCTCCCTCCCTCCCTCCCTCCCTCCCTCCCTCCCTCCCTCCCTCTCTCCCTCCCTCCCTCCTTCCTTCCTTCCTTCCTTCCTTCCTTCCTTCCTTCCTTCCTTCCTTCCTTCCTTCCTTCCTTCCTTCCTTCCATGGAATATTTACAATATTTTGTAATTTTTTATAAATCTAAAGTTATTTCCTTATGACTACATTTTATAAATCATGCCCAAAGAAGCCATGGTGCATTTCATCATGAAAATGTGGCCAGTGCATGTACCAGGGTCACATTGGATAGAAAGAGCTCAAAGCTCTGGGGTTAAGTCTGACCTGGGAGCATCACTAAACCCTCTGTTCACACTCTCCTCTCATTTTTCTTGCCAGTCGGTGCAGGGCCTCTCTGAGTTTCTGTGAAAAGTTGTCACTTGTCTGGTGCCTCCAGGAACTAGTATTTTATTCCTTTTCAAGCTGTCACAAGCAGAAGGAGAGGAGATCCATCAGTGCTAAGAGTCTCCAGATGCTGCCATTTCAGTGAAACTCAGTGTTTTGTTGGCTGAATAAACACAGAGCATCATCTGGGGGTGAAGTGTTAACATTCCGGCCCCAGTTAAGATAAAATTCTGTGGGGAGCTTTTACTGTCTCTGGTGAATTATTTATTGGATAATATTTTGACCAGAACTATTTGCTATAGTTTCTGCTATCTACACTAATAAAAAAGGAAACTGATACTATGTTATTTCTAAAGCTTCAGCTCTGGGGAAAAATGCAGTGACCTAGATCGGTATTTCTCAACCATGGGCCACATTTTCCATCAGCCCCCAGAATATTCAAAGAACATAGATGAAAATTGTGCAAATGGAGGGCCACAACATGAGTCTGGGGGACAGATGGGAAGGAGTAGGATGGACAGGAAGGAAACGAAGCCAGAAGGGGCCATGAGTTGAAGAAATTTGAGAGGCACTGGCTTACATGATAACTCTAGCTTATGAATAAATGCAGGAATGGTTTCAGATGAAATATTTTATCTTAGAAGTCAAGCCTGACTCATCAGAGAGTTTTGAGTTGCCATGAAGGTAGCGGGTACGTGGTATGTGTGAATGGCAGCATTGTTCCTCTCCTGACATCTAAACATTCCTGAGGTCCTCAAATTTGGACACCTCACTTCTATGACTCACAGGTATGATGATGATTTTCTGGTAAAAAATAAGAAGCACAGATCAAGAATCACCTGTGGGGGATCTAGAGCCAATTACTCATCCATGCCCGAGATATACAAAACCAAAATATCTGGGGAGAACCTTAGCAAGAAGGGTTTGCAGCATCTTGATACCTATAACCACCGCCATTGTTACAACAACCAAACAAGGCAAGTGCTAAAAGTCCTGGATCTGATTCTTCTCCAAAACTCAGAGCAGCGACTGGAGGGACCGCCCAGAAGTAGGACATTGGACCTGTTTGGGTGCAGCTCTGGGTTTGATTTCCAACACGGCGAAACAAAGGAGAACAAACCATTGGATCTGGAGTCTCTCAGCCACTCACTTCTAGTCTCACGGATTCTGTTGGATGTGTGGCTTTTCCTCTCACTGCAGCACAGAGTAGGAAGCATCTTGCACTGCCAGCACAGGACCATGACATGTCGGATGCACTAAGTCAGGATTGCTCAGCGCAGGATTCAGGGCGGAATGATTATAAGCATGCAATAGGAGGATGCTCTGAACAGAGAGAACTAGTCTATTCCATTTAGAAGCATATTCTTCCCATATATTTAGGGACAACAAAGACGCTCATGCCAAATTAGACTGAATTATAAAGCATGAAGTAACATTGTGTTATGTTCAAATAAGCATGCTGTAAAATTCTCCTAACCACTCTGTTTATAGTTTTAAAGAGAGTGCATGTGAGTAGGTCACTCTTATATTTTCTCTAGAAAGCCATATTCCAACAATACACATACCAGCTCTGGTTGTGCTATTATTTTTATTTTTTTTTTATGGGCTAGATGTGTAGGTAGCTCTTTGATTCAGCAGGACTATTTTAAGGGAGTCCCCAGAAAGCTGATAACACGAGAAGGAGGCTGTAACATTATCTGACAAAGAGAATAAGCAACAAAAGACTGAAGAAAGCTAGGGCTCAGTGTTTGCAGATAGACTCAGGGTTTGAAAAGAAATCCTGGAAATCAGTGGTTCAAGAACTCTAAGCCAGGACAAAATCTGTAAGCCAATATACAGGTATCTGCATGCACCAAGTAAGATCCAGCCTGAACACCAAAAGAGACACCCAGAAGCCCAAGGACAGGTGACTGCACCAATACTGAAAAATTGTAGTTGGAAGCTGGGAAGATCTCAGATCACTTTTTGTGTTTTATCTGATGGGTAAAGAAATAAGTACCATATAATTTTGTTAGTATGCAATGAGAGTCTAAGAATTTCTTATACATCCTCCCAACCAGTTGACTTGGCACTGCCCCGAAGGAACCTCTGATAGAGACACCAAGAAGAAGGACAAGATAAGAGACTTTTCCAGAAGGCCATGGGATGCATCTCACTGTCTGGAGGGTCCCACTTACAGCCTCATGGTCCTGACTGATCTCTCCTTGGAACTCAGGGAGAAGAATAAATGCAAGGGCTGACTAGCACCCTCCTGGAAGCTCTCAAAAGATGTTTAGCTGGTGCTGGCTTTTTCTGTCTAAAACAGCATTTTGCTCTTACAAATATAAATTGAATGAATAGACTGTGAATTTCGGAGAATTTGTACTCAAATCCGAACTTAAATACCTTTTATTACTATAAGTTTGGTTCAACTATTTACAGTCGTGTTAATGCTTATGGTTTTAATGTGCAGTTGCTGTATTCCACCACTATCCAAAGTGCCCAAGGCCCTCCAATTCATTATGTTATATCCAGCCCGTCTCATCAATCATTACCCCATTCACTCTCTGCCTTGCCTGATGTGTTTTTACTTTTATAATACAAGGACAGTTTGTTATCATTTGATATCTTCCATTCCCTGGCCTTACTTCTCTCTAAACCACACGAGTGCTGAATGTCCCCAACTGTTGAAATAGCTGAATTCCTTTATTTTTTCCGTTATTTCTGGTGGTTGTGGGTGCTCAGGGTGGAACTCTAATGTTCAAGTGGTCTGAGCAGTGGTCCTGCGTCCTTGTTCATACTATCAGATTCGTTCTGAAGATCTTACTGATTTCTGGCAGCCATTGCTGCCTTGCAAGGATTTTACATCAGAACTAGCAGAGGTGGTGTTTGGTCCTGAGTGCGAAGTGGGAGGGAGTTGGAGGCCAGCTGGGGGCACAGTGAGACCTCAGTGTGAGACAGAGGATTGAACGAGGAGTGAGGGATGGAGTTAGTGTGGAAAGGAGGAGATGTGAGAGGGAACAGAGTTCCAAGGCACAGGGAAACAAATGTAGAAAGGATGGAGTGTTTGTTTGAGGCCAAGCAGCAAGGGGGAAGGAGCTTGATAGAGCTTAGGCAGTTTCCAAACGGCATCATACAGGCAGTAGGGAGGTTGGGTGACTGGGTTGAGTGAAGCAGGGATAGATAATCCTGATCCAGAGGAGCCGGCAAGTGGAGACAATGAAACTGGGATGCTGGGCATGGGTCTTCCCTGCTCAAATTATAACTTGACCCATTATTAACTGCATGGTCCTACACAGCTTATTCCTCCAAGCTTCCATTTCCTCACCTGTAAAATGGGATCAGTCACCTGTAGTTCAAGGGCTTCATATGTTCCTGAGCATGTTTGTACTAATTTTGAGAGGCCAGTGCTTAAAGGTTGGTAGCTTAACATTGGTGATGATGGAGGAATTCGTGCCACATAACATGGCAAATAAATATCTCCTGATTGTTCCAGAGAACTGATGGTTAATTCCTTGCCCACGCCAAAGTGGTAGCTGGCACAGGAACCTGATATGGGATGTGGCGGTGGAGTCTGGTTTCCTGGCTGTCTGTCTGGGGAGAGAATTTGTCAGAGTGGGTTGATAAAGGATGTGCTTGCTAACACAACCACATCCTGCATGTACTTCTTACAAGGGCGAGCGTGTAAGTGTCCCAGTCTTACTCTTGACAGAGATGAAACAGTCAATTGAGAAATTGGATGATGCACATTAACAAGCTACTGTCCCTGTCTTTGTGGAGCTGCGTGTTAGTCCATTAAGCTGGTCCTTCAAACGCTTTTGCAGAGACTAATTTATTTCTACTAGTGATTTTCTGTTTTGTAATTTATTTCTACCAGTTTACGACCATCTTAGACTTACAATTTTTTTTAATGATTTTTCCATGTATACAGCATCTACCAATAAAGTGATGAGCTCAGTACTACAGACACTTTTCTGATTGGTCTTGTGAGCCTGGATCCTCTGTACTTGATTACTTTATTTCAACTTTATGTCAACAATGCTAAATGCATTTTCAACATCTTCTGATTGTCCTTTGAGGATTTTTCTCTGTGCCATACAGTTACACTCTAATTTTGCCTCTGGTACTTTCTCTAATTAATGTGAGATCATTATGATGAATACTTACTAGTACCCAAGGAAAGAAACCATATTGTGACCATATGCCCCAGATTTTCTGAGACAGTTCCAATTTTATATAATTTTATTCATTTCAATTAAGGACACCCATTTTTATGTCAAGTAATCATTATTTAATTTTATGTCCTTTAAAACTGAGATGAATGAAATAGCGTATTATAAAACTAGTATAGTTTCTTAACACAAAAAGTAGATGAATAATCATAGGAAAAATTGGATCAAGGAGGGACCACTGAAATCCCATTTCATTGCACACTTAATAGTCCTCAATTAAGAAGAACATCATGACTCAATATTAAAATTCTTGGTGGTATGGGGGCTTTTGAGCCATACCTGACTGTGTCCAGGGTTAACTCCTAACTGTTCAGGGATCTCTTTTGGTGATGCTGGGATTGTAGTATCAGGGATTGAACCTGGTTAGGCCCCATACAAGGCAATCTCCCTATCAGCTGTATTATCTCTCTCCCGGCAAATTCAGGCCATAATTCCACTCTATTCGGTCTTGGACTTGGTCATGGTAATGACTGAAGTGGTGAATATGCACTGGTGGACAACTGTATAGAAATGACCCAGGTTTCTATTGGCAATGCAATCAGAAAAGAGCTAATGCAAATTCTAAAGGGGTTGTTCTGTGTCAGAAAAGTTAAACTACACAAATTTTATTGGAAGCAAAGCCCACCCTATCCCAAAAAGTTTATTTGAAATTAAAGGGGGTGATTAGTAGGGAGTGTGGAGACTTAGGAATTAGCAGCTTACCTTCCTCCTAAGGTTCGGAAGGCCTTCAGGAAGGGAAAGCAGAGTTATATGTTGCTAACTAGTTGGTCAGACAGACAGTCCTGAGGGATGATGACTTTCTCCTCCATGCAATAATCATCCAAGTACAGAGAAAAGAGCACTGTAGCACTGTAGCACTGTTGTCCCGTTGTTCGTTGATTTGCTTGCTCGGGCACTAGTAATATCTCCATTGTGAGACTTGTTGTTACTATTTTTGGCATATTGAATACGCCACGGGTAGCTTGCCAGGCTCTGCCATGTGGGCGGGATACTCTCGGTAGCTTGCCAGGTTCTCCAACAGAGATGGAGGAATTGAACCCAGGTTGGCCGCTTGCAAGGCAAACACCTTACCCACTGTGCTGTCACTCCAGTCCACAGAGAAAAGAGACACAGATGAAACTGAGAGATCTCTTAGGTCGTGGGGGAGGGGGTGCAAGATTATTTGGAGCATAATTATGTTTAAAAGTGTATAGTACAGCGTTTATATGTACTTCTGATTTTTGATGAATAGAGCAATCAATCTTGGTGAGGTGAGTAATATCACCTCAGCCCGGGCTTCTAATTAGTAAGCTGGGATGTGGAGTCAGGTGTACCTACCCGCAAACCCACGTACCTCTAGTCCACACTCTTCCCAAGATACTTCACTCCCCAGGCACTTTTATAAGCCATAGTCTGAGCAAACAATTTCTCATTTGGGTCAAGAAAACAGGTGTGTTTCTCTTTAGACAAGCCCATTTCATGGACATATCATATCACAATTTTAATTCATGGCAGCGCTTTTCTGCTATCTAACTTTCACGCAAACGGGTGGGATAGGAAGCAGAGAGCAGAGCAGCGGGGACTGCGCTGCTGCTGGTGTTTCCAGCAGGCTGTTCTCAGGAGGCACGTACAGCGGGTGGGCAGGCAGGCTGGCTCCCAGTCCCTCCCTGCCCATGGACCTACCTGGTGCCTCTCAGCGTCACGGCTCCAGACTCACGGAACTGGAGACTATTCCAGCAACTTGTCCGTCTCCCTGGCACCTACCTTTACCCTCCACAAAGAAGAAACAAAGAGACTCTTCTCATGGGTTGTGGGTTGTGGTATTTGAGGTAAGGGGATTTGACACATCAGGACGGTGCTGGCATGTTTACAACACAGGTTGTCAACAACCAAAACTTAGCCTGTCGCTACCAACTGTAGCCTTCTCTTCCACAAGGGCTTGGTTTCCTGGGATGGTAACCCCCACCCAAGCCCCCCATTTTTTTTGTAATTTGTTGGCTGACAATGGTTACTTTTACCCTTCGCAATTTTTATTCATCTTGAGATTTAACTCCTGCAGAATATGATTTATTTTTTATTTTTCATTTTTATTCCTCTGACAAGATGAAGAGGACTCCCTTTCATACCAAGCAAACCATGTGCCGTTGAGGCTGGATCACAAAGTGACCCATGCTGAACCCCTAAGCATTCTTTGCTCGGACCCACTGCATTCGTGAATGACACATGGAAGTGAACCACCACTGCCCAGCATCTGGGGAAATCTCACCCTCCCCAGAACCCAAGGTTCAGTTTCTCTGGACATGGGGGCAGGATCCACCCCCGACACAGTGAATAAGCTTTGCCCTGAGCTGGGTATTTGGGACACGTGTGGAGCAGGCTGGTGGGCCCGTGTCTTTGTGGGAGCTTGCTCCTTCTGGTCAGCAGGTAACTTGTTCTTAGGCCAGAACGTGGAACTCTCTCTTGTTTCACTTTAAATCATACTAAATTAATACATGCATGTAGTTTGAAAGTCAACTCTGACTAAAACTTGAAGCAAGGAGCAAGCAATGTCCTGAACTTCCCTTTCCCAAAACCCAGAGGGGCTTCCCCAAACCCCATTGCTGCTTTATAGATAATTCAGATTTTTAACCACCAGATTCTAATGGTATATAGCTATATAAAGGTTTTCAATACTCTAAATGTTCTATTGTTTTCTGTGTTTTAAAAGGAAGACAAACATAATAGTTGTCTCGGAAACTGCCCATCTATTCCATACTCCCTTTCCCTTCTTCTTCTTTTATTTTTGTTTTTTTTGGGTCACACCTGGCAATGCACAGAGGTTATTCCTGGCTATGCACTCAGGAATTACTCCTGTTGGTGCTTAGGGGACCATATGGGATGCTGGGAATTGAGCCGGGGTTGGCCGAGTGCAAGGCAAATGCCCTACCTGCTGTGCTGTCGCTCCAGCCCCTCCCTTCTTAATACATTACAGAATTGTCTCTGACATTCGAGGGTCATCATGGACACTCACAGGAATTTGTTCTTGGGTAAACACAATTCCTGTTTCGTTCAACATCTGTTTCCAGTACTGACTTGCTGTCTCTAGCTCCATCACTGACCCCCTGCAGATTTCTAACCAGTATCTGAGATGGGGTTGCTCACTCTCGTGCCGACCAGCCTGGAGACCACACTGGCCCCTGGGGCACCAGGGAGCAGGTGTCACTTTCCCAAACCCCAGCTCCAGTTTTCCCGTCCCTAGCACCATGTGAACTCCACGTTCTTCCCTTCCAAATGTAATCTCTTGTTCCCTGGACCATTTTAGGGGTTACTGTCTTGTGAGAATAAACCACCTCAATCCTTGACTTTCTGGGAAACCTGTATGGGTGACACTTTCATAAAGACCAGACAGTTTGAACTGCCTTTTATCTATCCTGATGGATCTCTGCCTTTCATCTGTCCTGGTGGATCTCTGCATGTCACTGAAAAGCCACTACAAAGATTCTCTGCTTCAGATCTTGAAGACATTGTTGTAATAACTCCCTGATTCCAGCCTGAATAGTTTTCTTGAATCGTTTCTTTGCTGATTTTTAACTCTCGCCTTTCATAGTCTTCCTCCTTTCCATCTCCTTTTGGGTGGCTGTTAGTCTTCTACATTTCGGTCATCTCAATGGAAAACCGTTTTGTATCCTATTTTATTTATTTTTTCCTTTTAGTATTACTTTACAGAAAAGCACTTCAAATAAATTAATTTTTTAAAAATTTAGAATGTAGTTATTTTAATCCCCAAGAGATTTTTTATCATTCTCATGATGCTTCTGTTCTGGAGAAATTGAGAGTTCTATGCAGATATATTTAATATTCCTTGACCGCTAAGGATACCAATTACTATTTTTTTCTTTTGTGCCCTTCTTTGTCTCCCTTTCACATTTTCTTTCCTTTCTTTGTGTTCTTTAGCCTTGATTCTGCATGTTAGAAGATACTCTGTTGTCTTTCCTAATCAATTACCTCCCAGAGCAGATGCACAGAAAGCGTATTAGATTCAACTGACTGGGTGGAAGTCATGAACTGGGTGACTGCTTGTCTCTGAGTCTTGGGCATGGCCCAGTGTCATTATCCTTAGCATTCCTCTATGGCTCGTCTTTCGCTGAAGATGGGTTTTCTGCTCTTTGCACTCCAAGTATATACCCGATGGATGCTGGTCTGTGAATTCTCGGAGGGAACCGGGCGTCTCACTACTGGGTGTGGTGACTTCCTTCCTCTCAGTCCCCTCGTTTTCATCCTCTGCTTCTGTGCCTGGCATACTGAGTCTGGAAGAGCTTTCAGCTGTTTTCTCCAGAGACAACTTGTCTCCTCTTGTGGGGAAGGGGATGGAGAAGAAGACGTGGTGGGGGGGACTGGAGACCAGCTCTGCCTCCCCTTGGTCGGCCCTTCAGTCCTGCCTCCCTCCCGCCTCACTTCCTCTCTCCCGCTGCATCCATCTGCATTTCCTGAAGCTTCTGGGTCTGGGTCTATTTTACATGCAGCACCTCCTCTGAAGGCATCTCTCTCTCAGGCACTGGCCTTCTGTTTTTGTTTTTGTTTATTTTTTTTCACTCAGCTAAATGGGTTTTCACACTTTTATCTCCATCTCCCGCAAACGCGCTTTCAGTCTTTCATGCTTTGTCAGTGTTCTCTGTGCAAACATTCATCTTTGCTCTTTGAACTACTTAGGTTGTACAACTTGTCTTCCTGGAAAATTTCCCCCTGGATGTGTGTTTGCTTACCCTTCTTGAGTACTTGGTCTGGCCCAAGCTTGACTGTGAGTCCAGACTTGTGGAAGAAGAGGACTGGAGGATGGCAGGGGATCACCTGGTCCTTTCATCAGTTGACTGAAGACCGGGGATGAGGCCGCAAAGAGGCAGCATGTGGTGTTTTGTTCCTGTGTTTATGCACTTTATTTGATGTTAAAATTGAGATAATAGGCAATTGGGGGTCAATATCTCAGGAGAGAAGGTGGAGTTCACCAATGCTCTTGCTCTCCTGCCCATACACAGAGGGACATTGTCACTGGTCATGCCAGACCTTTGTCCACACCCTACCTCCCACTGACAGTTGACCGAGTACTACTAGATTATAATAAACTTATTTGGCAGAATTACCTTCCACCCTCAAGTCTCCTAACACTGACTCTTATCAAGCCAGAAATATAGGTGTCGGTATGAGAGCCGTGTCCCCATTTCATGTCACTCACCCCACAGATGACTAATTAGAAATAAGGTGTTTTCAGGGTTAGTTCCTCAAGTTAAGATGAAGACCACTGGATCAGGGTGGGCCTTCACTCAATGACTGGTTTTCTCATGAGGGAGGTTTAGAGATGTACTATGGAGACAGAGGGTCGGGAGGAATGTGGACTGCAGGGATGCATCTATATGCCAAGAATTACTAAAAGTTGCAAGTTACTCCTAGACATCTCAAGAGGAATCTTCTCCCTTGGCTTCAGAGAGGGAAAAGCCCTCTTGACACCTGGATATTTTACTTCTCTCCTGAGTAGCCGAGAGAGACTAAACTGTGATTCCTTTAGCCTCTCTCCCGACAGTGTTAGGTACTTTGTAGCAACAACTCTGGGAAAATAGTGAAGTTCTGTTGATTCTACTGTCTAATTTCTCCCCATATTGATTTCTTTACAGCCTAAGTGCAATGCTATAATGGTCTTTTGTTTTTAATTGAATCACTGTGAGATACACAGTTCCAATGTTGTTCATGATTGAGTTTTAGTCATAGGATGTTCCAATACTCATCCCTTCACCAGTGTACATTACTCACCACCACTGTCCCCAGCTTTCCTCCTGCCCCCCACCCCAGGCCTAGCCAGCCTCTGTGGCAGGCAGTTTTTTTTCTTTCTCTCTCTTTCTTTCTGGACATTGTGCTTGTAAGGCAGGCACTGGCGGGTTATCATATATATCCCTTTACTAACTCTCGGCACTCAGTTCTTGTCCAGAGTGGTTGTTTCCAGCTATTGTTGTCACAGTGGTCTCTGCTCTATCCTAACTGTCCCCCTCTACTTGTGGCAAATTTCCAACAGCAGACTACTTCTCCTGGCCCTTGAACTCATTTGTGGGATACCAAAAATATAGTAGGAGACTAATATTCAAGACAGTAGAAAAGGGCCAGGAGGACAGCACTATCATCTGTTCCCTTGGTTTCTGCAATGGAAAGACATTTATTAATTAGAGTTGCCCTCTGTACTCTGATTCAGATATAGTGTTCTCTAAGTTCAAATAGTGCCTGAGGCCTTGGGACTTGCCATATTGGTGCACGGCGAGCTTCTGACAGTGATGTTCAGGTACTTCTGAAGTTTAGCTGATAATGTGGCAGTAACTAGGATGTGCTAGAGGCATTGGGTGTAGCTATGGAGCACTGAACAGTCATTCAATACCTCCACCCTCTTTTCTGAGTATTACCAATGGAAGTGGAAGGATCTGGATCGCTGATGTTAAAGGTTTTCTCATTCTGACATCCTTTGACATGCAATCTTAAATCTGCCCCACGGCCCCTCTTGAGGGCTACTTTAGGTACACAGGGAACATGGCTTACACCTGCCTGAGGTCAACGGAAGAAGCCGAAAGCCCAAGAACCATTGTGACATTGTGGGAGACATGAGACAAGTTGCCTCTTCTGCAGAGGAAAGCACGGCAAGCCCTATGATCTCTGGGAGATTTTCAATCTCTAGCCCCACCTGGGACAGTGAGAAAGAAAATGGGGCAACTCCAGGGTCCACGGAGACACTAGATTAGAGGTTAGCAGATTAGCAAAGGGACAATCTCACTTAACCCTGGCTCACAGTTTCTCACCATGTAGTGGTGGGAGTTGGCTGCCTGGGTTAAGCTGCTGAGTTAGTTTGTGGATACAAACAACTTCTTTCAAGAAACCAAAATGCCTGTCATATAAATAATGAAAATCTATTTTTAGTCCTCCATTGCCTTAGATGATAATAACTATAATAACCAATCAGTCACTGGGTAATTACTAGCAGTACTGTAAGTGATTTACTTGTTTTTCTTCAAGCATGTAGCTCTTCTTGTTCTTGTTCTTGTTCTTCTTTTTCTTCTTCTTGTTCTTCTTCTTCTTTTCTTCTTTTCTCCTTCTTCTCCTTCTCCTTCTCCTCCTCCTCCTCCTCCTCCTCCTCCTCCTCCTCCTCCTCCTCCTCCTTCTTCTTCTTCTTCTTCTTCTTCTTCTTCTTCTTCTTCTTCTTCTTCTTCTTCTTCTTCTTCTTCTTCTTCTTCTTCTTCTTCTTCTTCTTTTTCTTCTTCTTCTTCTTCTTCTTCTTCTTCTTCTTTTCTTCTTCTTCTCGTTCTTCTTCTTCTTTCTTCTCCTCCTTCTTCTCCTCCTTCTCCTTCTCCTTCTCACCTCCTCCTCCTCTTTATCTTCCTTCTCCTTCTCCTTCTTTCTTCTTCTCCTTCCCCTTCCTGCCTCCTCCTCCTCCCACCTCTTCCTCTTATTCCTCCTTCTCTCTTTTCTCCTTTTTCTTCTCCTCCTTCTCCTTCTTAATACTAAGTCTCTGATATCCTAAAACATTTTGATGATCATGCCCCTTTAGTAGAGGATAAAACTGAGTTCAACAAGGTTAAAATAACTTGTT